>NC_053489.1:517157-674657 GCF_905171775.1 Rana temporaria | reverse complement strand
ACATTCCTCACATTTCCTGAGGAGAGCGACACCCTCTGATTGGAGGAGGAATCTCCCGGAACGCGTCGGTTGTCCCCAGAACTCCAATTATGGAAATGGAGGAATTTCAGAGCCGGAAAATTTCCATCACCCCCTCCCCCCCCCCCCATAAACACACGACATGATCCACACTACAGATACATCTATATACATTATATATATATAGAGGGGGAGGGGAGATCTGTACACAGGGCGCAGAACGCGACCTCACTGATCAGAACGGTGGCGGGGCGATCACAGCCGTATACCGGGGGAGGGGCGATCACAGCCGTATACCGGGGGCGGGGGGCGATATGTGTTACCGATCAATACCACTAATGATCGTGATTCTGCTACACTCTGTACCATGTCCATTGCTATGCCAATTATATTCCAATTTCTATGCCCAGTACTATTCCCATTGCTCTGCCCATTTCTATGCCAATTTTTTTCCAAAATCTTCTATGCCCATTTCCATGTCCATTTCATGCTAATTCTATTCCAATTTCTATGCCCATTGTCTTTTCCTATTGCTCTGCCCATTTCTATGCCAATTCTATTCCCATTGCTCAACCCATGTCTATGACATTTCTATACCCATTGCTATTCCAATTTCTATGCCAGTTCTATGCCCAATGCTATTCCCATTTCTATGCCAGTTTCTATGCTCATTGCTTTTTCTATTGCTATGCCCATTTCTATGCCCATTGCTTTGCCCATTTCCTACTCCATTTATATGCCAATTATATGTCCATTGCTATTGCCATGTATATGCCAGTTCTATGCCCATTGCTATTCCCATTCCTATGCCAGTTTCTATGCTCATTGCTTTTTTTATTGCTATGCCCATTTCTATGCCCATTGCTTTGCCCATTTCCTACTCCATTTATATGCCAATTATATGTCCATTGCTATTGCCATGTATATGCCAGTTCTATGCCCATTGCTATTCCCATTCCTATGCCAGTTTCTATGCTCATTGCTTTTTTTATTGCTATGCCCATTTCTATGCCCATTGCTTTGCCCATTTCCTACTCCATTTATATGCCAATTATATGTCCATTGCTATTGCCATTGCTATGCCCATTTATATGCCCATTTATATGCCCATTTCTATGCCAGTTAAATTCCCATTGTTATTCTTATTGCTATGCCCATTGCTATTCCCATTTCTATGCCAGTTCTATTATTATTGCCTTTCCTCTTGCTATGCCTATTTCTATGCCAATTCTGTGCCCAGTGCTATACCAAATCTATGACTATTTCTATGCACATTTCCATGTCCATTTGTATGCCAATTCTATGTCCATTGCTATGCCCATTTCTATGCTCATTGCTATGCCAATTCTATTCCAATTTCTATTCCCATTGCTATGCCCATTTCCTTGTCCATTTCTATGCCAATTCTATGTCCATTGCTATGCCCATTTCTATGTCAATTTCCTTGTCCATTTATATGCCAATTCTATGTCCATTTCTATGCCCATTTCTATGCCAATTCTATTCCAATTTCTATTCCCATTTCCTTGTCTATGCCAGTTTTTTGCCCATTGCTATTCCCATTTCCTGCCAATTCTATGCCCATTTCCTTGTCCATTGCTATGCCAATAAGCTGTGATATGGTGATCCGGCCCTTTCCCCAGAATGAGGGGTTCACCACTCACCAACCAACCTGAGAACCCCAGCGCCTCTACCCCCCCATCCCCCACCCCCATACTCTCCCCATTTTGCAGGACATTGGGGAAGCCTGTTATCTGGTGATCCGGTTCCTTCTCCAGGATGAGGGGTCACCGCTCACCAACCAACCTATTGCCCCCCCCCCTCCATGGTGACTGTGCAGGACATGCAGTGCGGTTCGGAGCTCCCGGTGACATCTGACACAATGAGATATAATGGAGGGCGCGCCCCTCACATTCCAGGTGTTTCCTGTAGGTGAGCGCCGCGGTGTGATAAGGATCTGAGCGGTCACTATAGACACATCACACCGCGTGACAAATCACCGCCTGATGTGCCGAACAAACAGCCCAGAATAGTGACATTGTACATTAACCGGGGCGGGGGAGCGCGGCAACGCCCCCCTCTGGAGGACCACAGGTACTGGGCGGGAGGAGTCTGTGTGTTTTCTATGGGTCACCGAATTCTTCAGGTATCACCGGATTCTCAGATCTCACCGGATTCTTCAGGGGTCACCGAATTCTTCAGGTATCACCGGATTCTCAGATCTCACCGGATTCTTCAGGGGTCACCAGATTCTCAGGAGTCACCGGATTCTTCAGGGGTCACTGGATTCTCAGATGTCACCGGATTCTCAGATCTCACCGGATTCTTCAGGGGTCACTGGATTCTCAGATGTCACCGGATTCTTCAGGGGTCACTGGATTCTCAGATGTCACCGGATTCTCAGATCTCACCGGATTCTTCAGGGGTCACTGGATTCTCAGATGTCACCGGATTCTCAGATGTCACCGGATTCTGCAGGTGTCACCGGATTCTCAGGTGTCACCAGATTCTTCAGGTGTCATGGATTTTTCAGATGTCACCGGATTCTCAAATGTCACCAGATTCTTCAGATGTCACCGGATTCTCAGGTGTCACCGGATTCTCAGATGTCACCGGATTCTCAGGTGTCACCGGATTCTCAGGCGTCACCGGATTCTTCAGATGTCACCGGATTCCCCAGTGTCACCGGATTCTTCAGGTGTCACCGGATTCCCCAGTGTCACCGGATTTTTCAGGTGTCACCGGGTTCTTCAGGTGTCACCGGATTCTTCAGATCTCACCGGATTCGCAGACTCACCGGATTCTTCAGATCTAACCGGAATCTCAGATCTCACCGGATTCTTCAGGTGTCACGGATTCTCAGGTGTTACCGGATTCTCAGGTGTCACCAGATTCTTCAGGTGTCACGGATTCTCAGGTGTTACCGGATTCTCAGGTGTCACCAGATTCTTCAGGTGTCACGGATTCTCAGGTGTTACCGGATTCTCAAATGTCACCAGATTCTTCAGATGTCACCGGATTCTCAGGTGTCATCGGATTCTCAGATGTCACCGGATTCTCCAGGTATCACCGGATTCTTCAGATGTCACCGGATTCTTCAGGTGTCACCGGATTCTTCAGGTGTCACCGGATTCTGCTGATACCATCATCCAATAAAGACCCCACTGGTTCTGAGATCAGATGTCACATACGGGGGTGTTGAGTCCAAGAAATGGGCAGTTATAACCGGATGGTATGGCCGTCAAGGATTCATGGCCCCCGCCCATCCAGGTGATCACACCCCCAGAAATCCCCCAGTTCATGGATGTGTCCCCCACCCAGAGTCTGCCATCATGGTAGACATTTTGGCAACCAGGGAGCTCTTCGCTACCGATGCCACGTCACCATCACTCCACCATGGCCGGTCCCAAGCCCGTGTTGTGAAAGGAGGAGGGTTGGGGGCTGGGACAGAAAACCAGGGAGCCCCCAGCTACTGATGCCGCCATCATCCAACAAAGATGGTGCTGGACCCCCGCTGGCCCTAATATGAGGCATTGCACATGAGGGGCCCCCGACCATCCCAGTGAGAAACACCCCCAGATATCACTCCATGGACTGGTGTTTTCTTCATGAATTCGCCATCATGGTGGACACATTGGCAGCTCACCTATGTCATATATGGTGGTGCCGAGTCTACAAGGGGCCCTCTACCATGTTTGTAAGAAAGACCCCCCAGATATCAGACAATTCATGGATTGGGTGGTCCTTCCGCTGAATTCCCAGATGTCACATATGGGGGTACTGAGTCTACGAGGGTCCCCGACCATCCCAGTGAGAAACACCCCCAGATAATATCACTCAGGTCAACATATCGGAATACCGGGAGACTCCCAGCTACCAATACCACCATCATCCAATAAAGACGGTGCTGGACCCCCACTGGTCCTGAGATCAGATGTCACATATGGGGGAAATGGCCAGTTATAACACCCCCAGATATCAATCAGTTCATGGTGTTCCTTGTGCTGATACCACATCTGAATTCAGTGACCCCCCCCCCCCCCCCCCATCATGGTAGACATATTGGCAACCAGGGAGCTCCCATGTACCGATGCCGCCGTCACCATCACTCCACCATGGCCGGTCCCAAGCCGTGCTGTGAAAGGCTCTGCTGATGCCCCATCTGACGTCCCACACGCCACGTCCGCCATGGTGGTTGGCCTATTGGTGGTCCAATGATAATGTTTCAGAGGTGACGCCCCGAGTTCTGGTCCTTTAGAGCCCAATGACTTCACGTCCTTTACACTTTTCTCGTGTTTTCTGGTTCCTCTTGATGGTGACAATGAAGACCAGTGTAGGCTGGATATGTTGTCCTCGGCCCAATTCTCTATTTGGGGGGTAAATGTAGGCCGACGTGGGCTGCACTTGGCGGGTTTCCATTTTTCCGACCACCGGCGTTTACTCAGTTTGTGTCACCAATGTAGATGAGTGTGTACATCATTGGCGGGATGTCCTCCCCACCCCCTCCCCGGGATATATATAGTCCCGGAATAATCTGGGAAAAGCGGTTTGTTTGGATAAAAATTTGGCTTTGAAGGTGAAAGGTCACCATTGTTTCCGCCACTGTCTCCGGGATCCATTAGAAGAGCGAGAATTGTATATAGAAGACATAATAGTCGCCACTGCTGGAGATGGAGCTTCCTGCCCCACCCTCAATAGGATCCGAGACCCCAAAGGGACCCCAAGAATGGAATTCCAGTTATGAGGGCCAAAGGTCACATGACACACTCCATGAGGGGGCCACACTCCATGAGGGGGCCACACCCCATGAGGGGGCCACATGACACACTCCATGAGGGGGCCACATGACACACTCCATGAGGGGGCCATACTCCATGAGGGGGCCACATGACACACTCCATGAGGGGGCCACACTCCATGAGGGGGCCACATGACACGCTCCATGAGGGGGCCATACTCCATGAGGGGGCCACATGACACTCTCCATAAGGGGGCCACACTCCATGAGGGGGCCACATGACACACTCCATGAGGGGGCCACATGACACACTCCATGAGGGGTCCACATGACACACTCCATGAGGGGGCCAGTACACTACATGAGGGGGCCACATGACACACTCCATGAGGGGGTCACATGACACACTCCATGAGGGGGTCACACTCCATGAGGGGGCCACATGACACACTCCATGAGGGGGCCACATGACACACTCCATGAGGGGGCCACATGACACACTCCATGAGGGGGCCACACTCCATGAGGGGACCACATGACACACTCCATGAGGGGGCCACATGACACACTCCATGAGGGGGCCACATGACACACTTAATGAGGGGGCCACACTCCATGAGGGGACCACATGACACACTCAATGAGGGGGTTACACTCCATGAGGGCGCCACATGACACACTCAATGAGGGGGCCACATGACACACTCCATGAGGGGGCCACATGACACACTCCATGAGGGGGTCACATGACACACTCCATGAGGGGGCCACATGACACACTCCATGAGGGGGCCACATGTCACACTATATGAGGGGGCCACACTCCATGAGGGGGCCACATGACACACTCCATGAGGTGGCCACATGACACACTCAATGAGGGGGCCACACTCCATGAGGGGACCACATGACACACTCCATGAGGGGGCCACATGACACACTCCATGAGGGGGCCACATGACACACTCCATGAGGGGGCCACACTCCATGAGGGGGCCACATGACACACTCCATGAGGGGGTCACATGACACACTCAAGTGCCTTACTAGTGTCTGTACCCCATTTTCTGTCCCACTAGTGGTTCCTGCACCTGACTACTGATCTGTACCCCAATAATGCCAGTCTGCCCCCTACTGCCAGTCTGTATCTCAATTCTTCCAGTTCCTCAATACTGTGGAGAGCCTCAATGCTTCCTGTACCCCATTACAAGCCTGTACCCCATTGTCTGTCCCACTATTATTTCCTGCACCCAATCTACCAATCTGTACCCCAATAATGTCTGTACCCCAATACTGCCAATAACAGTCCACACTGTATTGCTAGTCTTTACGCCAATTCTTTTGGCACTTCAATACTGTGGAGAGCCTCAATGCTTCCTGTACCCCAATATTGTATGAGCCCAAAGTGTGATGCTGAACAGACATTTCCTCTTAACTTCAGTTCACCTGGGACATCTCCAATGATGATGGTGGGACATCTCCGATGACGATGGTGGGACATCTCCGATGATGGTGGTGGGACATCTCCGATGACGGTGGTGGGACATCTCCAATGACGATGGTGGGACATCTCCGATGACAGTGGTGGGACATCTGTGATGATGATAGTGGGACATCTCCGATGACGGTGGTGGGACATCTCCGATGATGGGGTGGGACATCTCCAATGACGATGGTGGGACATCTCCGATGATGGTGGTGGGACATCTCCGATGATGGTGGTGGGACATCTCCGATGACGATGGTGGGACATCTCCGATGATGATGGTGGGACATCTCCAATGACGATGGTGGGACATCTCCGATGATGGTGGTGGGACATCTCCGATGACGGTGGTGGGACATCTCCGATGACGATGGTGGGACATCTCCAATGACGATGGTGGGACATCTCCGATGACGGTGGTGGGACATCTCCGATGATGATAGTGGGACATCTCCGATGATGGTGGTGGGACATCTCCGATGATGGGGGTGGGACATCTCCAATGACGATGGTGGGACATCTCCGATGATGGTGGTGGGACATCTCCGATGACGGTGGTGGGACATCTCCGATGACGATGGTGGGACATCTCCGATGATGATGGTGGGACATCTCCGATGATGGTGGTGGGACATCTCCGATGACGATGGTGGGACATCTCCGATGATGATGGTGGAACATCTCCGATGACGATGGTGGGACATCTCTGATGATGATAGTGGGACATCTCCGATGACGGTGGTGGGACATCTCCGATGATGATAGTGGGACATCTCCGATGATGATAGTGGGACATCTCCGATGACGGTGGTGGGACATCTCCGATGATGATGGTGGAACATCTCCGATGATGATAGTGGGACATCTCCGATGACGGTGGTGGGACATCTCCGATGATGATAGTGGGACATCTCCGATGACGGTGGTGGGACATCTCCGATGATGATGGTGGAACATCTCCGATGATGATGGTGGGACATCTCCGATGACGGTGGTGGGACATCTCCGATGATGATGCTGGAACATCTCCGATGATGATAGTGGGACATCTCCGATGACGGTGGTGGGACATCTCCGATGATGATAGTGGGACATCTCCGATGACGATGGTGGGACATCTCCGATGATGATGGTGGGACATCTCCAATGACGATGGTGGGACATCTCCGATGATGGTGGTGGGACATCTCCGATGACGGTGGTGGGACATCTCCGATGACGATGGTGGGACATCTCCAATGACGATGGTGGGACATCTCCGATGACGGTGGTGGGACATCTCCGATGATGATAGTGGGACATCTCCGATGATGGTGGTGGGACATCTCCGATGATGGGGGTGGGACATCTCCAATGACGATGGTGGGACATCTCCGATGATGGTGGTGGGACATCTCCGATGACGGTGGTGGGACATCTCCGATGACGATGGTGGGACATCTCCGATGATGATGGTGGAACATCTCCGATGATGGTGGTGGGACATCTCCGATGACGATGGTGGGACATCTCCGATGATGATGGTGGAACATCTCCGATGACGATGGTGGGACATCTCTGATGATGATAGTGGGACATCTCCGATGACGGTGGTGGGACATCTCCGATGATGATAGTGGGACATCTCCGATGATGATAGTGGGACATCTCCGATGACGATGGTGGGACATCTCCGATGATGATGGTGGAACATCTCCGATGATGATAGTGGGACATCTCCGATGACGGTGGTGGGACATCTCCGATGATGATAGTGGGACATCTCCGATGACGGTGGTGGGACATCTCCGATGATGATGGTGGAACATCTCCGATGATGATGGTGGGACATCTCCGATGACGGTGGTGGGACATCTCCGATGATGATGCTGGAACATCTCCGATGATGATAGTGGGACATCTCCGATGACGGTGGTGGGACATCTCCGATGATGATAGTGGGACATCTCCGATGACGATGATGGGACATCTCCGATGATGGTGGTGGGACATCTCCGATGATGGGGGTGGGACATCTCCAATGACGATGGTGGGACATCTCCGATGATGGTGGTGGGACATCTCCGATGATGGTGGTGGGACATCTCCGATGACGATGGTGGGACATCTCCAATGATGATGGTGGAACATCTCCGATGATGATGGTGGGACATCTCCGATGATGATAGTGGGACATCTCCGATGACGGTGGTGGGACATCTCCGATGATGATAGTGGGACATCTCCGATGATGATAGTGGGACATCTCCGATGACGATGGTGGGACATCTCCGATGATGATGGTGGAACATCTCCGATGATGATAGTGGGACATCTCCGATGACGGTGGTGGGACATCTCCGATGATGATAGTGGGACATCTCCGATGACGGTGGTGGGACATCTCCGATGATGATAGTGGGACATCTCCGATGACGGTGGTGGGACATCTCCGATGATGGGGGTGGGACATCTCCAATGACGATGGTGGGACATCTCCGATGATGGTGGTGGGACATCTCCGATGATGGTGGTGGGACATCTCCGATGACGATGGTGGGACATCTCCGATGATGATGGTGGAACATCTCCGATGACGATGGTGGGACATCTCCGATGATGATAGTGGGACATCTCCGATGACGGTGGTGGGACATCTCCGATGATGATAGTGGGACATCTCCGATGACGGTAGTGGGACATCTCCGATGATGGTGGTGGGACATCTCCGATGGTGGTGGGACATCTCCGATGATGGGGGTGGGACATCTCCAATGACGATGGTGGGACATCTCCGATGATGGTGGTGGGACATCTCCGATGATGGTGATGGGACATCTCCGATGACGATGGTGGGACATCTCCGATGATGATGGTGGAACATCTCCGATGATGATGGTGGGACATCTCCGATGATGATAGTGGGACATCTCCGATGACGGTGGTGGGACATCTCCGATGATGATAGTGGGACATCTCCAATGACGATGGTGGGACATCTCCGATGATGGTGGTGGGACATCTCCGATGACGGTGGTGGGACATCTCCGATGATGTGGGGTGGGACATCTCCAATGACGATGGTGGGACATCTCCGATGATGGTGGTGGGACATCTCCGATGATGGTGGTGGGACATCTCCGATGACGATGGTGGGACATCTCCGATGATGATGGTGGAACATCTCCGATGATGATGGTGGGACATCTCCGATGATGATAGTGGGACATCTCCGATGACGGTGGTGGGACATCTCCGATGATGATAGTGGGACATCTCCAATGACGATGGTGGGACATCTCCGATGATGGTGGTGGGACATCTCCGATGATGGTGGTGGGACATCTCCGATGATGATGGTGGGACATCTCCGATGACGATGGTGGGACATCTCCGATGATGATGGTGGGACATCTCCGATGACGATGGTGGGACATCTCCGATGATGATGATGGGACATCTCCGATGACGATGGTGGGACATCTCCGATGATGATGGTGGGACATCTCTGATGACGATGGTGGGACATCTCCTATGATGATGGTGGGACATCTCTGATGACGATGGTGGGACATCTCCGATGACGATGGTGGGACATCTCCGATGATGATGGTGGGACATCTCTGATGACGATGGTGGGACATCTCCGATGACGATGGTGGGACATCTCCGATGATGATGGTGGGACATCTCCGATGATGGTGGGACATCTCTGATGATGGTGGTGGGACATCTCCGATGATGATGGTGGGACATCTCTGATGATGATGGTGGGACATCTCCGATGATGGTGGGACATCTCTGATGATGGGGGTGGGACATCTCCGATGATGGTGGTGGGACATCTCTGATGATTATGGTGGTGGGACATCTCCGATGATGATGGTGGGACATCTCCGATGATGATGGTGGGACAATTCCGATGATGATGGGACATCTCCGATGATGGTGGTGGGACATCTCCGATGATGGTGGGACATCTCCGATGATGATGGTGGGACAATTCCGATGATGATGGGACATCTCCGATGATGGTGGTGGGACATCTCCGATGATGGTGGGACATCTCCGATGATGGTGGTGGGACATCTCCAATGATGATGGTGGGACATCTCCGATGATTATGGTGGTGGGACATCTCCGATGATGATGGTGGTGGGACATCTCCGATGACGATGGTGGGACATCTCCGATGATTGTGGGACATCTCCGATGATGATGGTGGGACATCTCCGATGATGATGGTGGTGGGACATCTCCGATGACGATGGTGGGACATCTCCGATGATGGTGGTGGGACATCTCCGATGATGATGGTGGTGGGACATCTCCGATGACGATGGTGGGACATCTCCGATGATGGTGGTGGGACATCTCCGACATCTCCGATGATGGGGGTGGGACATCTCCGATGATGGTGGTGGGACATCTCTGATGATGGTGGGACATCTCCGATATCTCCGATGATGATGGTGGGACATCTCTGATGATGGTGGGACATCTCTGATGATGTAGGGACATCTCCGATGATGATGGTGGGACATCTTCGATGATGGTGGGACATCTCTGATGATAGTGGTGGGACATCTCCGATGATGGTAGTGGGACATCTACGATGATGATGCTGGGACGTCTCTGATGATGGTAGTGGGACATCTACGATGATGATGCTGGGACATCTCTGATGATGGTGGTGGGACATCTCCGATGACGGTGGTGGGACATCTCCGATGACGATGGTGGGACATCTCCGATGATGGTGGGACATCTCTGATGATGGTGGTGGGACATCTCGGATGATGGTGGTGGGACATCTCTGATGATGGTAGTGGGACATCTACGATGATGATGCTGGGACATCTCTGATGATGGTGGTGGGACATCTCCGATGACGGTGGTGGGACATCTCCGATGACGATGGTGGGACATCTCCGATGATGGTGGGACATCTCTGATGATGGTGGTGGGACATCTCTGATGATGGTGGTGGGACATCTCGGATGATGGTGGTGGGACATCTCCGATGACGATGGTGGGACATCTCCAATGATGGTGGTGGGACATCTCCGATGATGGGGGTGGGACATCTCCGATGATGGTGGTGGGACATCTCCGATGACGGTGGTGGGACATCTCCGATGACGATGGTGGGACATCTCCGATGATGGTAGGACATCTCTGATGATGGTGGTGGGACATCTCGGATGATGGTGGTGGGACATCTCCGATGACGATGGTGGGACATCTCCAATGATGGTGGTGGGACATCTCCGATGATGGGGGTGGGACATCTCCAATGATGATGGTGGGACATCAATTGAGGCGAAGGACTAACGGGGCTGGTTGAGCGGGCTAGATCCTCTCACTCCCTTATAGGGAGTACCTCTGCCCCGTTGGGCTTCAAAGCGGAGCAGGTAGGGCGGGCTGTGTGGGAGGACCCCCTCACACACCCACCATTGCCACCCGGGGCATGGAGAAAAGTGGCAGATTGCCTCTGGGGGAGGCCTGCCTACTCCCAACTCCTGCAGTCCGGCTCCTCTCTCGAGTACGTAGAATCTACGTCACTCAGTGATAACTCCAACAGGACGCATCCCGAGGGGAAGAGTCCACTGACCAAATATGTCCCCCTGAGGACACGATCCTGGCACATCCCGAGGGGAAGAGTCCACTGACCAAATATGTCCCCCTGAGGACACGATCCTGGCACATCTCGAGGGGAAGAGTCCACTGACCAAATATGTCCCCCTGAGGACACGATCCTGGCACATCCTGAGGGGAAGAGTCCACTGACCAAATATGTCCCCCTGAGGACACGATCCTTGAACATACCGAGGGGAAGAGTCCACTGACCAAATATGTCCCCCTGAGGACCCGATCCTGGCATATCCCGAGGGGAAGAGTCCACTGACCAAATATGTCCCCCTGAGGACACGATCCTGGCACATCCCGAGGGGAAGAGTCCACTGACCAAATATGTCCCCCTGAGGACACGATCCTGACACATCCCGAGGGGAAGAGTCCACTGACCAAATATGTCCCCCTGAAGACGCGATCCTGGAACATCCCGAGGGGAAGAGTCCATTGACCAAATATGTCCCCCTGAGGACACGATCCTGACACATCCCGAGGGGAAGAGTCCACTGACCAAATATGTCCCCCTGAGGACACGATCCTGACACATCCCAAGGGGAAGAGTCCACTGACCAAATATGTCCCCCTGAGGACACGATCCTGACACATCTTGAGGGGAAGAGTCCACTGACTAAATATGTCCCCCTGAAGACACGATCCTGGAACATCCCGAGGGGAAGAGTCCACTGACCAAATATGTCCCCCTGAAGACACGATCCTGGAACATCCCGAGGGGAAGAGTCCACTGACCAAATATGTCCCCCTGAGGACACGATCCTGGCACATCCCAAGGGGAAGAGTCCACTGACCAAATATGTCCCCCTGAGGACACGATCCTGACACATCCCGAGGGGAAGAGTCCACTGACCAAATATGTCCCCCTGAGGACACGATCCTGGCACATCCCGAGGGGAAGAGTCCACTGACCAAATATGTCCCCCTGAGGACACGATCCTGGCACATCTCGAGGGGAAGAGTCCACTGACCAAATATGTCCCCCTGAGGACACGATCCTGGCACATCCTGAGGGGAAGAGTCCACTGACCAAATATGTCCCCCTGAGGACACGATCCTTGAACATACCGAGGGGAAGAGTCCACTGACCAAATATGTCCCCCTGAGGACCCGATCCTGGCATATCCCGAGGGGAAGAGTCCACTGACCAAATATGTCCCCCTGAGGACACGATCCTGGCACATCCCGAGGGGAAGAGTCCACTGACCAAATATGTCCCCCTGAGGACACGATCCTGGCACATCTCGAGGGGAAGAGTCCACTGACCAAATATGTCCCCCTGAAGACGCGATCCTGGAACATCCCGAGGGGAAGAGTCCATTGACCAAATATGTCCCCCTGAGGACACGATCCTGACACATCCCGAGGGGATGAGTCCACTGACCAAATATGTCCCCCTGAGGACACGATCCTGACACATCCCAAGGGGAAGATTCCACTGACCAGATATGTCCCCCTGAGGACACGATCCTGACACATCTTGAGGGGAAGAGTCCACTGACTAAATATGTCCCCCTGAAGACACGATCCTGGAACATCCCGAGGGGAAGAGTCCACTGACCAAATATGTCCCCCTGAAGACACGATCCTGGAACATCCCGAGGGGAAGAGTCCACTGACCAAATATGTCCCCCTGAGGACACGATCCTGGCACATCCCAAGGGGAAGAGTCCACTGACCAAATATGTCCCCCTGAGGACACGATCCTGACACATCCCGAGGGGAAGAGTCCACTGACCAAATATGTCCCCCTGAGGACACGATCCTGGCACATCCCGAGGGGAAGAGTCCACTGACCAAATATGTCCCCCTGAGGACACGATCCTGACACATCCCGAGGGGAAGAGTCCACTGACCAAATATGTCCCCCTGAGGACACGATCCTGGAACATACCGAGGGGAAGAGTCCACTGACCAAATATGTCCCCCTGAGGACACGATCCTGACACATCCCAAGGGGAAGAGTCCACTGACCAAATATGTCCCCCTGAGGACACGATCCTGACACATCCCGAGGGGAAGAGTCCACTGACCAAATATGTCCCCCTGAGGACACGATCCTGGCACATCTCGAGGGGAAGAGTCCACTGACCAAATATGTCCCCCTGAGGACACGATCCTGGAACATCTCGAGGGGAAGAGTCCACTGACCAAATATGTCCCCCTGAGGACACGATCCTGGCACATCCTGAGGGGAAGAGTCCACTGACCAAATATGTCCCCCTGAGGACACGATCCTTGAACATACCGAGGGGAAGAGTCCACTGACCAAATATATCCCCCTGAGGACCCGATCCTGGCACATCCCGAGGGGAAGAGTCCACTGACCAAATATGTCCCCCTGAGGACACGATCCTGGCACATCCCGAGGGGAAGAGTCCACTGACCAAATATGTCCCCCTGAGGACACGATCCTGACACATCCCGAGGGGAAGAGTCCACTGACCAAATATGTCCCCCTGAAGACGCGATCCTGGAACATCCCGAGGGGAAGAGTCCATTGACCAAATATGTCCCCCTGAGGACACGATCCTGACACATCCCGAGGGGAAGAGTCCACTGACCAAATATGTTCCCCTGAAGACACGATCCTGACACATCCCAAGGGGAAGAGTCCACTGACCAAATATGTCCCCCTGAGGACACGATCCTGACACATCTTGAGGGGAAGAGTCCACTGACTAAATATGTCCCCCTGAAGACACGATCCTGGAACATCCTGAGGGGAAGAGTCCACTGACCAAATATGTCCCCCTGAAGACACGATCCTGGAACATCCCGAGGGGAAGAGTCCACTGACCAAATATGTCCCCCTGAGGACACGATCCTGGCACATCCCAAGGGGAAGAGTCTACTGACCAAATATGTCCCCCTGAGGACACGATCCTGGAACATACCGAGGGGAAGAGTCCACTGACCAAATATGTCCCCCTGAGGACACGATCCTGACACATCCCAAGGGGAAGAGTCCACTGACCAAATATGTCCCCCTGAGGACACGATCCTGACACATCCCGAGGGGAAGAGTCCACTGACCAAATATGTCCCCCTGAGGACACGATCCTGACACATCCCGAGGGGAAGAGTCCACTGACCAAATATGTCCCCCTGAGGACACGATCCTGACACATCCCGAGGGGAAGAGTCCACTGACCAAATATGTCCCCCTGAGGACACGATCCTGACACATACCGAGGGGAAGAGTCCACTGACCAAATATGTCCCCCTGAGGACACGATCCTGGAACATACCGAGGGGAAGAGTCCACTGACCAAATATGTCCCCCTGAGGACACGATCCTGGAACATACCGAGGGGAAGAGTCCACTGACCAAATATGTCCCCCTGAAGACACGATCCTGGAACATATCGAGGGGAAGAGTCCACTGACCAAATATGTCCCCCTGAAGACACGATCCTGGAACATATCGAGGGGAAGAGTCCACTGACCAAATATGTCCCCCTGAGGACACGATCCTGGCACATACCGAGGGGAAGAGTCCACTGACCAAATATGTCCCCCTGAGGACACGATCCTGGAACATACCGAGGGGAAGAGTCCACTGACCAAATATGTCCCCCTGAAGACACGATCCTGGAACATATCGAGGGGAAGACTCCACTGACCAAATATGTCCCCCTGAGGACACGATCCTGGCACATCCCATGGGGAAGAGTCCACTGACCAAATATGTCCCCCTGAGGACACGATCCTGGAACATACCGAGGGGAAGAGTCCACTGACCAAATATGTCCCCCTGAGGACACGATCCTGGAACATACCGAGGGGAAGAGTCCACTGACCAAATATGTCCCCCTGAAGACACGATCCTGGAACATATCGAGGGGAAGAGTCCACTGACCAAATATGTCCCCCTGAAGACACGATCCTGGAACATATCGAGGGGAAGAGTCCACTGACCAAATATGTCCCCCTGAGGACACGATCCTGGCACATACCGAGGGGAAGAGTCCACTGACCAAATATGTCCCCCTGAGGACACGATCCTGGAACATACCGAGGGGAAGAGTCCACTGACCAAATATGTCCCCCTGAAGACACGATCCTGGAACATACCGAGGGGAAGAGTCCACTGACCAAATATGTCCCCCTGAGGACACGATCCTGGAACATACCGAGGGGAAGAGTCCACTGACCAAATATGTCCCCCTGAAGACACGATCCTGGAACATATCGAGGGGAAGAGTCCACTGACCAAATATGTCCCCCTGAGGACACGATCCTGACACATCCCGAGGGGAAGAGTCCACTGACCAAATATGTCCCCCTGAAGACACGATCCTGGAACATATCGAGGGGAAGAGTCCACTGACCAAATATGTCCCCCTGAGGACACGATCCTGGCACATACCGAGGGGAAGAGTCCACTGACCAAATATGTCCCCCTGAGGACACGATCCTGGAACATACCGAGGGGAAGAGTCCACTGACCAAATATGTCCCCCTGAAGACACGATCCTGGAACATATCGAGGGGAAGACTCCACTGACCAAATATGTCCCCCTGAGGACACGATCCTGGCACATCCCAAGGGGAAGAGTCCACTGACCAAATATGTCCCCCTGAGGACACGATCCTGGAACATACCGAGGGGAAGAGTCCACTGACCAAATATGTCCCCCTGAGGACACGATCCTGAAACATACCGAGGGGAAGAGTCCACTGACCAAATATGTCCCCCTGAGGACACGATCCTGGCACATCCCAAGGGGAAGAGTCCACTGACCAAATATGTCCCCCTGAGGACACGATCCTGGAACATCTCGAGGGGAAGAGTCCACTGACCAAATATGTCCCCCTGAGGACACGATCCTGGCACATCCTGAGGGGAAAAGTCCACTGACCAAATACAGTATGTCTCCCTGAAGACACGATCCTGGAACATCCCGAGGGGAAGAGTCCACTGACCAAATATGTCCCCCTGAAGACACGATCCTGGAACATACCGAGGGGAAGAGTCCACTGACCAAATATGTCCCCCTGAAGACACGATCCTGGAACATACCGAGGGGAAGAGTCCACTGACCAAATATGTCCCCCTGAAGACACGATCCTGGAACATACCGAGGGGAAGAGTCCACTGACCAAATATGTCCCCCTGAAGACACGATCCTGGAACATACCGAGGGGAAGAGTCCACTGACCAAATATGTCCCCCTGAGGACACGATCCTGGAACATTACCCATGTGCGTCCTCTATAAGCAAAGACCGAGATGTCATGTTCTGTGTGTGGCCCCACATTGGGAAGAGCCCATAAAAGTCCCCACAATGCCAGGGTGGCAAATCTAAGACCCATATGCGGAACACCTGGACCACCTAGGAGACTCCAGTGACACGATCTCGGGAAGAGTCCATCGACCATAAAAGTCTCCACGAAGACACGGCACTGGAGCCATTACCCATGTACTGCAGACACGGACCATATAAGTCTACGGCCTGGATTGCTCCCCTATACTGGGAGACTCTGGTGACGTGGTCTGTGGATGGCGCCACCTGTGGGAAATGTATAGCAAAGACACCAGACCTTATTCCACCCCCCAGCAGGGCCGATTTCCACCACAAGGGGCCCCACAGGATACAGATCCCTCACCACACTCCACTATAGGGACACTCCACCACAAGGGGCCCCACAGGATGCAGATCCCTCACCACACTCCACTATAGGGACACTCCACCACAAGGGGCCCCACAGGATACAGATCCCTCACCAAACTCCACTATAGGGACACTCTCCACCACAAGGGGCCCCACAGGATACAGATCCCTCACCACACTCCACTATAGGGACACTCCACCACAAGGGGTCCCACAGGATACAGATCCCTCACCACACTCCACTATAGGGACACTCCACCACAAGGGGCCCCACAGGATACAGATCCCTCACCAAACTCCACTATAGGGACACTCTCCACCACAAGGGGCCCCACAGGATACAGATCCCTCACCACACTCCACTATAGGGACACTCTCCACCACAAGGGGCCCCACAGGATACAGATCCCTCACCAAACTCCACTATAGGGACACTCCACCACAAGGGGTCCCACAGGATACAGATCCCTCACCACACTCCACTATAGGGACACTCCACCACAAGGGGCCCCACAGGATACAGATCCCTCACCACACTCCACTATAGGGACACTCCACCACAAGGGGTCCCACAGGATACAGATCCCTCACCACACTCCACTATAGGGACACTCCACCACAAGGGGCCCCACAGGATACAGATCCCTCACCAAACTCCACTATAGGGACACTCTCCACCACAAGGGGCCCCACAGGATACAGATCCCTCACCACACTCCACTATAGGGACACTCTCCACCACAAGGGGCCCCACAGGATACAGATCCCTCACCAAACTCCACTATAGGGACACTCCACCACAAGGGGTCCCACAGGATACAGATCCCTCACCACACTCCACTATAGGGACACTCCACCACAAGGGGCCCCACAGGATACAGATCCCTCACCACACTCCACTATAGGGACACTTCACCACAAGGGACCCCACAGGATGCAGATCCCTCACCACACTCCACTATAGGGACACTCTCCACCACAAGGGGCCCCACAGGATGCAGATCCCTCACCACACTCCACTATAGGGACACTCTCCACCACAAGGGGCCCCACAGGATACAGATCCCTCACCACACTCCACTATAGGGACACTCTCCACCACAAGGGGCCCCACAGGATACAGATCCCTCACCACACTCCACTATAGGGACACTCCACCACAAGGGGCCCCACAGGATACAGATCCCTCACCACACTCCACTATAGGGACACTTCACCACAAGGGGCCCCACAGGATACAGATCCCTCACCACACTCCACTATAGGGACACTCCACCACAAGGGGCCCCACAGGATACAGATCCCTCACCACACTCCACTATAGGGACACTCTCCACCACAAGGGACCCCACAGGATACAGATCCCTCACCACACTCCACTATGGGGACACTCCACCACAAGGGGCCCCACAGGATACAGATCCCTCACCACACTCCACTATAGGGACACTCTCCACCACAAGGGGCCCCACAGGATACAGATCCCTCACCACACTCCACTATAGGGACACTCTCCACCACAAGGGGCCCCACAGGATGCAGATCCCTCACCACACTCCACTATAGGGACACTCTCCACCACAAGGGACCCCACAGGATACAGATCCCTCACCACACTCCACTATAGGGACACTCTCCACCACAAGGGGCCCCACAGGATACAGATCCCTCACCACACTCCACTATAGGGACACTCTCCACCACAAGGGGCCCCACAGGATACAGATCCCTCACCACACTCCACTATAGGGACACTCCACCACAAGGGGCCCCACAGGATACAGATCCCTCACCACACTCCACTATAGGGACACTCTCCACCACAAGGGGCCCCACAGGATGCAGATCCCTCACCACACTCCACTATAGGGACACTCTCCACCACAAGGGGCCCCACAGGATACAGATCCCTCACCACACTCCACTATAGGGACACTCCACCACAAGGGGCCCCACAGGATACAGATCCCTCACCACACTCCACTATAGGGACACTCCACTACAAGGGGCCCCACAGGATACAGATCCCTCACCACACTCCACTATAGGGACACTCTCCACCACAAGGGGCCCCACAGGATGCAGATCCCTCACCACACTCCACTATAGGGACACTCTCCACCACAAGGGGCCCCACAGGATACAGATCCCTCACCACACTCCACTATAGGGACACTCCACCACAAGGGGCCCCACAGGATACAGATCCCTCACCACACTCCACTATAGGGACACTCTCCACCACAAGGGGCCCCACAGGATGCAGATCCCTCACCACACTCCACTATAGGGACACTCTCCACCACAAGGGGCCCCACAGGATACAGATCCCTCACCACACTCCACTATAGGGACACTCCACCACAAGGGGCCCCACAGGATACAGATCCCTCACCACACTCCACTATAGGGACACTCTCCACCACAAGGGGCCCCACAGGATACAGATCCCTCACCACACTCCACTATAGGGACACTCTCCACCACAAGGGGCCCCACAGGATGCAGATCCCTCACCACACTCCACTATAGGGACACTCCACCACAAGGGGCCCCACAGGATGCAGATCCCTCACCACACTCCACTATAGGGACACTCCACCACAAGGGGCCCCACAGGATACAGATCCCTCACCACACTCCACTATAGGGACACTCCACCACAAGGGGCCCCACAGGATACAGATCCCTCACCACACTCCACTATAGGGACACTCTCCACCACAAGGGGCCCCACAGGATACAGATCCCTCACCACACTCCACTATAGGGACACTCCACTACAAGGGGCCCCACAGGATACAGATCCCTCACCACACTCCACTATAGGGACACTCTCCACCACAAGGGGCCCCACAGGATGCAGATCCCTCACCACACTCCACTATAGGGACACTCTCCACCACAAGGGGCCCCACAGGATACAGATCCCTCACCACACTCCACTATAGGGACACTTCACCACAAGGGGCCCCACAGGATGCAGATCCCTCACCACACTCCACTATAGGGACACTCTCCACCACAAGGGGCCCCACAGGATGCAGATCCCTCACCACACACCACTATAGGGACACTCCACCACAAGGGGCCCCACAGGATGCAGATCCCTCACCACACTCCACTATAGGGACACTCCACCACAAGGGGCCCCACAGGATACAGATCCCTCACCACACTCCACTATAGGGACACTCTCCACCACAAGGGGCCCCCACAGGATACAGATCCCTCACCACACTCCACTATAGGGACACTCTCCACCACAAGGGGCCCAACAGGATGCAGACCCCTCACCACACTCCACTATAGGGACACTCTCCACCACAAGGGGCCCCACAGGATGCAGATCCCTCACCACACTCCACTATAGGGACACTCCACCACAAGGGGCCCCACAGGATGCAGATCCCTCACCACACTCCACTATAGGGACACTCTCCACCACAAGGGGCCCCACAGGATGCAGATCCCTCACCACACTCCACTATAGGGACACTCCACCACAAGGGGCCCCACAGGATACAGATCCCTCACCACACTCCACTATAGGGACACTCTCCACCACAAGGGGCCCCACAGGATACAGATCCATCACCACACTCCACTATAGGGACACTCCACCACAAGGGGCCCCACAGGATGCAGATCCCTCACCACACTCCACTATAGGGACACACTCCACCACAAGGGGCCCCACAGGATGCAGATCCCTCACCACACTCCACTATAGGGACACTCTCCACCACAAGGGGCCCCACAGGATGCAGATCCCTCACCAGACTCCGCTATAGGGACACTCTCCACCACAAGGGGCCCCACAGGATACAGATCCCTCACCACACTCCACTATAGGGACACTCTCCACCACAAGGGGCCCCACAGGATACAGATCCCTCACCACACTCCACTATAGGGACACTCTCCACCACAAGGGGCCCCACAGGATGCAGATCCCTCACCACACTCCACTATAGGGACACTCTCCACCACAAGGGGCCCCACAGGATACAGATCCCTCACCACACTCCACTATAGGGACACTCCACCACAAGGGGCCCCACAGGATGCAGATCCCTCACCACACTCCACTATAGGGACACTCTCCACCACAAGGGGCCCCACAGGATGCAGATCCCTCACCACTCTCCAGTATGGGGCCACTCTCCACCACAAGGGGCCCCACAGGATGCAGATCCCTCACCACACTCCACTATAGGGACACTCCACCACAAGGGGCCCCACAGGATACAGATCCCTCACCACACTTCACTATAGGGACACTCTCCACCACAAGGGGCCCCACAGGATGCAGATCCCTCACCACACTCCACTATAGGGACACTCTCCACCACAAGGGGCCCCACAGGATACAGATCCCTCACCACACTCCACTATAGGGACACTCTCCACCACAAGGGGCCCCACAGGATACAGATCCTCACCACACTCCACTATAGGGACACTCCACCACAAGGGGCCCCACAGGATACAGATCCCTCACCACACTCCACTATAGGGACACTCCACCACAAGGGGCCCCACAGGATACAGATCCCTCACCACACTCCACTATAGGGACACTCTCCACCACAAGGGGCCCCACAGGATACAGATCCCTCACCACACTCCACTATAGTGACACACTCCACCACAAGGGGCCCCACAGGATACAGATCCCTCACCACACTCCACTATAGGGACACTTCACCACAAGGGGCCCCACAGGATGCAGATCCCTCACCACACTCCACTATAGGGACACTCTCCACCACAAGGAGCCCCACAGGGTACAGATCCCTCACCACACTCCACTATAGGGACACTCCACCACAAGGGGCCCCACAGGATGCAGATCCCTCACCACACTCCACTATAGGGACACTCTCCACCACAAGGGGCCCCACAGGATGCAGATCCCTCACCACACTCCACTATAGGGACACTCCACCACAAGGGGCCCCACAGGATACAGATCCCTCACCACACTTCACTATAGGGACACTCTCCACCACAAGGGGCCCCACAGGATGCAGATCCCTCACCACACTCCACTATAGGGACACTCTCCACCACAAGGGGCCCCACAGGATACAGATCCCTCACCACACTCCA
Source organism: Rana temporaria (assembly GCF_905171775.1). Lineage (NCBI taxonomy): Eukaryota > Metazoa > Chordata > Amphibia > Anura > Ranidae > Rana > Rana temporaria. Next base: position 652,058 of record NC_053489.1, on the reverse strand, counting down.
CTATAGGGACACTCTCCACCACAAGGGGCCCCACAGGATGCAGATCCCTCACCACACTCCACTATAGGGACACTCTCCACCTCAAGGGGCCCCACAGGGTACAGATCCCTCACCACACTCCACTATAGGGACACTCCACCATAAGGGGCCCCACAGGATACAGATCCCTCACCACACACCACTATAGGGACACTCTCCACCACAAGGGGCCCCACAGGATACAGATCCCTCACCACACTCCACTATAGGGACACTTCACCACAAGGGGCCCCACAGGATACAGATCCCTCACCACACTCCACTATAGGGACACTCCACCACAAGGGGCCCCACAGGATACAGATCCCTCACCGCACTTCACTATAGGGACCACTCCACCACAAGGGGCCCCACAAGATACAGATCCCTCACCACACTCCACTATAGGGACACTCTCCACCACAAGGGGCCCCACAGGATACAGATCCCTCACCACACTCCACTATAGGGACACTCCACCACAAGGGGCCCCACAGGATACAGATCCCTCACCACACTCCACTATAGGGACACTCTCCACCACAAGGGGCCCCACAGGATGCAGATCCCTCACCACACTCCACTATAGGGACACTCCACCACAAGGGGCCCCACAGGATGCAGATCCCTCACCACACTCCACTATAGGGACACTTCACCACAAGGGGCCCCACAGGATACAGATCCCTCACCGCACTCCACTATAGGGACACTCTCCACCACAAGGGGCCCCACAGGATGCAGATCCCTCACCACACTCCACTATAGGGACACTCTCCACCACAAGGGGCCCCACAGGATGCAGATCCCTCACCACACTCCACTATAGGGACACTCTCCACCACAAGGGGCCCCACAGGATGCAGATCCCTCACCACACTCCACTATAGGGACACTCTCCACCACAAGGGGCCCCACAGGATACAGATCCCTCACCACACTCCACTATAGGGACACTCTCCACCACAAGGGGCCCCACAGGATGCAGATCCCTCACCACACTCCACTATAGGGACACACTCCACCACAAGGGGCCCCACAGGATACAGATCCCTCACCACACTCCACTATAGGGACACTCTCCACCACAAGGGGCCCCACAGGGTACAGATCCCTCACCACACTCCACTATAGGGACACTCTCCACCACAAGGGGCCCCACAGGATACAGATCCTCACCACACTCCACTATAGGGACACTCTCCACCACAAGGGGCCCAACAGGATGCAGATCCCTCACCACACTCCACTATAGGGACACACTCCACCACAAGGGGCCCCACAGGATACAGATCCCTCACCACACTCCACTATAGGGACACTCTCCACCACAACGGGCCCCACAGGATGCAGATCCCTCACCACACTCCACTATAGGGACACTCCACCACAAGGGGCCCCACAGGATACAGATCCCTCACCACACTCCACTATAGAGACACTCCACCACAAGGGGCCCCACAGGATACAGATCCCTCACCACACTCCAATATAGGGACACTCTCCACCACAAGGGGCCCCACAGGATGCAGATCCCTCACCACACTCCACTATAGGGACACTCCACCACAAGGGGCCCCACAGGATGCAGATCCCTCACCACACTCCACTATAGGGACACTCTCCACCACAAGGGGCCCCACAGGGTGCAGATCCCTCACCACACTCCACTATAGGGACACTCTCCACCACAAGGGGCCCCACAGGATACAGATCCCTCACCACACTCCACTATAGGGACACTCTCCACCACAAGGGGCCCCACAGGATACAGATCCCTCACCACACTCCACTATAGGGACACTCTCCACCACAAGGGGCCCCACAGGATACAGATCCCTCACCACACTCCACTATAGGGACACACTCCACCACAAGGGGCCCCACAGGATACAGATCCCTCACCACACTCCACTATAGGGACACACTCCACCACAAGGGGCCCCACAGGATACAGATCCCTCACCACACTCCACTATAGGGACACTCCACCACAAGGGGCCCCACAGGATACAGATCCCTCACCACACTCCACTATAGGGACACTCTCCACCACAACGGGCCCCACAGGATACAGATCCCTCACCACACTCCACTATAGGGACACTCCACCACAAGGGGCCCCCACAGGATGCAGATCCCTCACCACACTCCACTATAGGGACACACTCCACCACAAGGGGCCCCACAGGATGCAGATCCCTCACCACACTCCACTATAGGGACACTCCACCACAAGGGGCCCCACAGGATACAGATCCCTCACCACACTCCACTATAGGGACACACTCCACCACAAGGGGCCCCACAGGATACAGATCCCTCACCACACTCCACTATAGGGACACTCTCCACCACAAGGGACCCCACAGGATACAGATCCCTCACCACACTCCACTATAGGGACACTCTCCACCACAAGGGGCCCCACAGGATACAGATCCCTCACCACACTCCACTATAGGGACACTCCACCACAAGGGGCCCCACAGGATACAGATCCCTCACCACACTCCACTATAGGGACACTCCACCACAAGGGGCCCCACAGGATACAGATCCCTCACCACACTCCACTATAGGGACACTCCACTACAAGGGGCCCCACAGGATGCAGATCCCTCACCACACTCCACTATAGGGACACTCTCCACCACAAGGGGCCCCACAGGATACAGATCCCTCACCACACTCCACTATAGGGACACTCCACCACAAGGGGCCCCACAGGATACAGATCCCTCACCACACTCCACTATAGGGACTCTCCACCACAAGGGACCCCACAGGATGCAGATCCCTCACCACACTCCACTATAGGGACACTCCACTACAAGGGGCCCCACAGGATACAGATCCCTCACCACACTCCACTATAGGGACACTCTCCACCACAAGGGGCCCCACAGGGTACAGATCCCTCACCACACTCCACTATAGGGACACTCTCCACCACAAGGGGCCCCACAGGATACAGATCCCTCACCACACTCCACTATAGGGACACTCTCCACCACAAGGGGCCCCACAGGATGCAGATCCCTCACCACACTCCACTATAGGAACCACTCCACCACAAGGGGCCCCACAGGATACAGATCCTCACCACACTCCACTATAGGGACACTCCACCACAAGGGGCCCCACAGGATGCAGATCCCTCACCACACTCCACTATAGGGACACTCCACCACAAGGGGCCCCACAGGATACAGATCCCTCACCACACTCCACTATAGGGACACTCCACCACAAGGGGCCCCCACAGGATACAGATCCCTCACCACACTCCACTATAGGGACACTCCACCACAAGGGGCCCAACAGGATACAGATCCCTCACCACACTCCACTATAGGGACACTCCAACACAAGGGGCCCCACAGGATACAGATCCCTCACCACACTCCACTATAGGGACACTCTCCACCACAAGGGGCCCCACAGGATACAGATCCCTCACCACACTCCACTATAGGGACACTCTCCACCACAAGGGGCCCCACAGGGTACAGATCCCTCACCACACTCCACTATAGGGACACTCTCCACCACAAGGGGCCCCACAGGATGCAGATCCCTCACCACACTCCACTATAGGGACACTCCACTACAAGGGGCCCCACAGGATACAGATCCCTCACCACACTCCACTATAGGGACTCTCCACCACAAGGGGCCCCACAGGATGCAGATCCCTCACCACACTCCACTATAGGGACTCTCCACCACAAGGGGCCCCACAGGATACAGATCCCTCACCACACTCCACTATAGGGACACTCCACCACAAGGGGCCCCACAGAATGCAGATCCCTCACCACACTTCACTATAGGGACACTCTCCACCACAAGGGGCCCCACAGGATACAGATCCCTCACCACACTCCACTATAGGGACACTCCACCACAAGGGGCCCCACAGGATACAGATCCCTCACCACACTCCACTATAGGGACACTCTCCACCACAAGGGGCCCCACAGGATGCAGATCCCTCACCACACTCCACTATAGGGACACTCCACTACAAGGGGCCCCACAGGATACAGATCCCTCACCACACTCCACTATAGGGACACTCTCCACCACAAGGGGCCCCACAGGGTACAGATCCCTCACCACACTCCACTATAGGGACACTCTCCACCACAAGGGGCCCCACAGGATGCAGATCCCTCACCACACTCCACTATAGGGACACTCCACCACAAGGGGCCCCACAGGATGCAGATCCCTCACCACACTCCACTATAGGGACACTCCACCACAAGGGGCCCCCACAGGATACAGATCCCTCACCACACTCCACTATAGGGACACTCTCCACCACAAGGGGCCCCACAGGATGCAGATCCCTCACCACACTCCACTATAGGGACACTCTCCACTACAAGGGGCCCCACAGGATACAGATCCCTCACCACACTCCACTATAGGGACACTCTCCACCACAAGGGGCCCCACAGGATACAGATCCCTCACCACACTCCACTATAGGGACACTCTCCACCACAAGGGGCCCCACAGGATACAGATCCCTCACCACACTCCACTATAGGGACACTCTCCACTACAAGGGGCCCCACAGGATACAGATCCCTCACCACACTCCACTATAGGGACACTCTCCACCACAAGGGGCCCCACAGGATACAGATCCCTCACCACACTCCACTATAGGGACACTCCACCACAAGGGGCCCCACAGGATGCAGATCCCTCACCACACTCCACTATAGGGACACTCCACCACAAGGGGCCCCACAGGATACAGATCCCTCACCACACTCCACTATAGGGACACTCTCCACCACAACGGGCCCCACAGGATGCAGATCCCTCACCACACTCCACTATAGGGACACTCTCCACCACAAGGGGCCCCACAGGATGCAGATCCCTCACCACACTCCACTATAGGGACACTCTCCACCACAAGGGGCCCCACAGGATACAGATCCCTCACCACACTGCACTATAGGGACACTCTCCACCACAAGGGGCCCCACAGGATGCAGATCCCTCACCACACTCCACTATAGGGACACTCTCCACCACAAGGGGCCCCACAGGATACAGATCCCTCACCACACTCCACTATAGGGACACTCTCCACCACAAGGGACCCCACAGGATACAGATCCCTCACCACACTCCACTATGGGGACACTCTCCACCACAAGGGGCCCCACAGGATACAGATCCTCACCACACTCCACTATAGGGACACTCTCCACCACAAGGGGCCCAACAGGATACAGATCCCTCACCACACTCCACTATAGGGACACTCTCCACCACAAGGGGCCCCACAGGATACAGATCCCTCACCACACTCCACTATAGGGACACTCTCCACCACAAGGGGCCCAACAGGATACAGATCCCTCACCACACTCCACTATAGGGACACTCTCCACCACAAGGGGCCCCACAGGATACAGATCCTCACCACACTCCACTATAGGGACACTCTCCACCACAAGGGGCCCCACAGGATACAGATCCCTCACCACACTCCACTATAGGGACACTCTCCACCACAAGGGGCCCCACAGGATACAGATCCTCACCACACTCCACTATAGGGACACTCTCCACCACAAGGGGCCCCACAGGATACAGATCCCTCACCACACTCCACTATAGGGACACTCTCCACCACAAGGGGCCCCACAGGATGCAGATCCCTCACCACACTCCACTATAGGGACACTCCACCACAAGGGGCCCCACAGGATACAGATCCCTCACCACACTCCACTATAGGGACACTCCACCACAAGGGGCCCCACAGGATACAGATCCCTCACCACACTCCACTATAGGGACACTCTCCACCACAAGGGGCCCCACAGGATGCAGATCCCTCACCACACTCCACTATAGGGACACTCTCCACCACAAGGGGCCCCACAGGATGCAGATCCCTCACCACACTCCACTATAGGGACACTCCACCACAAGGGGCCCCACAGGATGCAGATCCCTCACCACACTCCACTATAGGGACACTCTCCACCACAAGGGGCCCCACAGGATACAGATCCCTCACCACACTCCACTATAGGGACACTCCACCACAAGGGGCCCCACAGGATACAGATCCCTCACCGCACTCCACTATAGGGACACTCTCCACCACAAGGGGCCCCACAGGATGCAGATCCCTCACCACACTCCACTATAGGGACACTCCACCACAAGGGGCCCCACAGGATGCAGATCCCTCACCACACTCCACTATAGGGACACTCTCCACCACAAGGGGCCCCACAGGATACAGATCCCTCACCACACTCCACTATAGGGACACTCCACCACAAGGGGCCCCACAGGATACAGATCCCTCACCGCACTCCACTATAGGGACACTCTCCACCACAAGGGGCCCCACAGGATACAGATCCCTCACCACACTCCACTATAGGGACACTCCACCACAAGGGGCCCCACAGGATACAGATCCCTCACCACACTCCACTATGGGGACACTCTCCACCACAAGGGGCCCCACAGGATACAGATCCCTCACCACACTCCACTATAGGGACACTCTCCACCACAAGGGGCCCCACAGGATGCAGATCCCTCACCACACTCCACTATAGGGACACTCTCCACCACAAGGGGCCCCACAGGATACAGATCCTCACCACACTCCACTATAGGGACACTCCACCACAAGGGGCCCCACAGGATACAGATCCCTCACCACACTCCACTATAGGGACACACTCCACCACAAGGGGCCCCACAGGATGCAGATCCCTCACCACACTCCACTATAGGGACACTCCACCACAAGGGGCCCCACAGGATACAGATCCCTCACCACACTCCACTATAGGGACACACTCCACCACAAGGGGCCCCACAGGATACAGATCCCTCACCACACTCCACTATAGGGACACTCCACCACAAGGGGCCCCACAGGATACAGATCCCTCACCACACTCCACTATAGGGACACACTCCACCACAAGGGGCCCCACAGGATGCAGATCCCTCACCACACTCCACTATAGGGACACTCCACCACAAGGGGCCCCACAGGATACAGATCCCTCACCACACTCCACTATAGGGACACACTCCACCACAAGGGGCCCCACAGGATACAGATCCCTCACCACACTCCACTATAGGGACACTCTCCACCACAAGGGGCCCCACAGGATGCAGATCCCTCACCACACTCCACTATAGGGACACTCCACTACAAGGGGCCCCACAGGATACAGATCCCTCACCACACTCCACTATAGGGACACTCTCCACCACAAGGGGCCCCACAGGGTACAGATCCCTCACCACACTCCACTATAGGGACACTCTCCACCACAAGGGGCCCCACAGGATGCAGATCCCTCACCACACTCCACTATAGGGACACTCCACCACAAGGGGCCCCACAGGATACAGATCCCTCACCACACTCCACTATAGGGACACTCTCCACCACAAGGGGCCCCACAGGATACAGATCCCTCACCACACTCCACTATAGGGACACTCCACCACAAGGGGCCCCACAGGATACAGATCCCTCACCACACTCCACTATAGGGACACTCCACCACAAGGGGCCCAACAGGATACAGATCCCTCACCACACTCCACTATAGGGACACTCCACCACAAGGGGCCCCACAGGATACAGATCCCTCACCACACTCCACTATAGGGACACTCTCCACCACAAGGGGCCCCACAGGATACAGATCCCTCACCACACTCCACTATAGGGACACTCTCCACCACAAGGGGCCCCACAGGATACAGATCCCTCACCACACTCCACTATAGGGACACTCTCCACCACAAGGGGCCCCACAGGGTACAGATCCCTCACCACACTCCACTATAGGGACACTCTCCACCACAAGGGGCCCCACAGGATACAGATCCCTCACCACACTCCACTATAGGGACACTCTCCACCACAACGGGCCCCACAGGATGCAGATCCCTCACCACACTCCACTATAGGGACACTCTCCACCACAAGGGGCCCCACAGGATGCAGATCCCTCACCACACTCCACTATAGGGACACTCTCCACCACAAGGGGCCCCACAGGATACAGATCCCTCACCACACTGCACTATAGGGACACTCTCCACCACAAGGGGCCCCACAGGATGCAGATCCCTCACCACACTCCACTATAGGGACACACTCCACCACAAGGGGCCCCACAGGATGCAGATCCCTCACCACACTCCACTATAGGGACACTCCACCACAAGGGGCTCCACAGGATACAGATCCCTCACCACACTCCACTATAGGGACACTCTCCACCACAAGGGGCCCAACAGGATACAGATCCCTCACCACACTCCACTATAGGGACACTCTCCACCACAAGGGGCCCCACAGGATACAGATCCTCACCACACTCCACTATAGGGACACTCTCCACCACAAGGGGCCCAACAGGATACAGATCCCTCACCACACTCCACTATAGGGACACTCTCCACCACAAGGGGCCCCACAGGATACAGATCCTCACCACACTCCACTATAGGGACACTCTCCACCACAAGGGGCCCCACAGGATACAGATCCCTCACCACACTCCACTATAGGGACACTCTCCACCACAAGGGGCCCCACAGGATGCAGATCCCTCACCACACTCCACTATAGGGACACTCCACCACAAGGGGCCCCACAGGATACAGATCCCTCACCACACTCTACTATAGGGACACTCCACCACAAGGGGCCCCACAGGATACAGATCCCTCACCACACTCCACTATAGGGACACTCTCCACCACAAGGGGCCCCACAGGATGCAGATCCCTCACCACACTCCACTATAGGGACACTCTCCACCACAAGGGGCCCCACAGGATGCAGATCCCTCACCACACTCCACTATAGGGACACTCCACCACAAGGGGCCCCACAGGATGCAGATCCCTCACCACACTCCACTATAGGGACACTCTCCACCACAAGGGGCCCCACAGGATACAGATCCCTCACCACACTCCACTATAGGGACACTCCACCACAAGGGGCCCCACAGGATACAGATCCCTCACCGCACTCCACTATAGGGACACTCTCCACCACAAGGGGCCCCACAGGATGCAGATCCCTCACCACACTCCACTATAGGGACACTCCACCACAAGGGGCCCCACAGGATGCAGATCCCTCACCACACTCCACTATAGGGACACTCTCCACCACAAGGGGCCCCACAGGATACAGATCCCTCACCACACTCCACTATAGGGACACTCCACCACAAGGGGCCCCACAGGATACAGATCCCTCACCGCACTCCACTATAGGGACACTCTCCACCACAAGGGGCCCCACAGGATACAGATCCCTCACCACACTCCACTATAGGGACACTCCACCACAAGGGGCCCCACAGGATACAGATCCCTCACCACACTCCACTATGGGGACACTCTCCACCACAAGGGGCCCCACAGGATACAGATCCCTCACCACACTCCACTATAGGGACACTCTCCACCACAAGGGGCCCCACAGGATGCAGATCCCTCACCACACTCCCTATAGGGACACTCTCCACCACAAGGGGCCCCACAGGATACAGATCCCTCACCACACTCCACTATAGGGACACTCCAACACAAGGGGCCCCACAGGATACAGATCCCTCACCACACTCCACTATAGGGACACTCCAACACAAGGGGCCCCACAGGGTACAGATCCCTCACCACACTCCACTATAGGGACACTCTCCACCACAAGGGGCCCCACAGGATACAGATCCCTCACCACACTCCACTATAGGGACACTCTCCACCACAAGGGGCCCCACAGGATGCAGATCCCTCACCACACTCCACTATAGGGACACTCTCCACCACAAGGGGCCCCACAGATGCAGATCCCTCACCACACTCCACTATAGGGACACTCTCCACCACAAGGGGCCCCACAGGATGCAGATCCCTCACCACACTCCACTATAGGGACACTCTCCACCACAAGGGGCCCCACAGGATACAGATCCCTCACCACACTCCACTATAGGGACACTCTCCACCACAAGGGGCCCCACAGGATACAGATCCCTCACCACACTCCACTATAGGGACACTCTCCACCACAAGGGACCCCACAGGATGCAGATCCCTCACCACACTCCACTATAGGGACACTCTCCACCACAAGGGGCCCCACAGGATACAGATCCTCACCACACTCCACTATAGGGACACTCTCCACCACAAGGGGCCCAACAGGATACAGATCCCTCCCCACACTCCACTATAGGGACACTCTCCACCACAAGGGGCCCCACAGGATACAGATCCTCACCACACTCCACTATAGGGACACTCTCCACCACAAGGGGCCCCACAGGATACAGATCCCTCACCACACTGCACTATAGGGACACTCTCCACCACAAGGGGCCCCACAGGATGCAGATCCCTCACCACACTCCACTATAGGGACACTCCACCACAAGGGGCCCCACAGGATACAGATCCCTCACCACACTCCACTATAGGGACACTCCACCACAAGGGGCCCCACAGGATACAGATCCCTCACCACACTCCACTATAGGGACACTCTCCACCACAAGGGGCCCCACAGGATGCAGATCCCTCACCACACTCCACTATAGGGACACTCTCCACCACAAGGGGCCCCACAGGATACAGATCCCTCACCACACTCCACTATAGGGACACTCCACCACAAGGGGCCCCACAGGATACAGATCCCTCACCACACTCCACTATAGGGACACACTCCACCACAAGGGGCCCCACAGGATGCAGATCCCTCACCACACTCCACTATAGGGACACTCCACCACAAGGGGCCCCACAGGATACAGATCCCTCACCACACTCCACTATAGGGACACTCCACCACAAGGGGCCCCACAGGATGCAGATCCCTCACCACACTCCACTATGGGGACACTCTCCACCACAAGGGGCCCCACAGGATACAGATCCCTCACCACACTCCACTATAGGGACACTCTCCACCACAAGGGGCCCCACAGGATGCAGATCCCTCACCACACTCCACTATAGGGACACTCTCCACCACAAGGGGCCCCACAGGATACAGATCCCTCACCACACTCCACTATAGGTACACTCTCCACCACAAGGGGCCCAACAGGATACAGATCCCTCACCACACTCCACTATAGGGACACTCCAACACAAGGGGCCCCACAGGATACAGATCCCTCACCACACTCCACTATAGGGACACTCCAACACAAGGGGCCCCACAGGGTACAGATCCCTCACCACACTCCACTATAGGGACACTCTCCACCACAAGGGGCCCCACAGGATACAGATCCCTCACCACACTCCACTATAGGGACACTCTCCACCACAAGGGGCCCCACAGGATGCAGATCCCTCACCACACTCCACTATAGGGACACTCTCCACCACAAGGGGCCCCACAGGATGCAGATCCCTCACCACACTCCACTATAGGGACACTCTCCACCACAAGGGGCCCCACAGGATGCAGATCCCTCACCACACTCCACTATAGGGACACTCTCCACCACAAGGGGCCCCACAGGATACAGATCCCTCACCACACTCCACTATAGGGACACTCCACCACAAGGGGCCCCACAGGATGCAGATCCCTCACCACACTCCACTATAGGGACACTCTCCACCACAAGGGGCCCCACAGGGTGCAGATCCCTCACCACACTCCACTATAGGGACACTCTCCACCACAAGGGGCCCCACAGGATACAGATCCCTCACCACACTTCACTATAGGGACACTCCAACACAAGGGGCCCCACAGGATACAGATCCCTCACCACACTCCACTATAGGGACACTCCACCACAAGGGGCCCCACAGGATACAGATCCCTCACCACACTCCACTATAGGGACACTCTCCACCACAAGGGGCCCCACAGGATACAGATCCCTCACCACACTCCACTATAGGGACACTTCACCACAAGGGGCCCCACAGGATGCAGATCCCTCACCACACTCTACTATAGGGACACTCTCCACCACAAGGGGCCCCACAGGATACAGATCCCTCACCACACTCCACTATAGGGACACTCCACCACAAGGGGCCCCACAGGATACAGATCCCTCACCACACTCCACTATAGGGACACTCTCCACCACAAGGGGCCCCACAGGATACAGATCCCTCACCACACTCCACTATAGGGACACTCCACTACAAGGGGCCCCACAGGATGCAGATCCCTCACCACACTCCACTATAGGGACACTCTCCACCACAACGGGCCCCACAGGATGCAGATCCCTCACCACACTCCACTATAGGGACACTCCACCACAAGGGGCCCCACAGGATACAGATCCCTCACCACACTCCACTATAGGGACACTCCACCACAAGGGGCCCCACAGGATGCAGATCCCTCACCACACTCCACTATAGGGACACTCCACCACAAGGGGCCCCACAGGATGCAGATCCCTCACCACACTCCACTATAGGGACACTCTCCACCACAAGGGGCCCCACAGGATGCAGATCCCTCACCACACTCCACTATAGGGACACTCCACCACAAGGGGCCCCACAGGATACAGATCCCTCACCACACTCCACTATAGGGACACTCTCCACCACAAGGGGCCCCACAGGATACAGATCCCTCACCACACTCCACTATAGGGACACTCCACTACAAGGGGCCCCACAGGATGCAGATCCCTCACCACACTCCACTATAGGGACACTCTCCACCACAAGGGGCCCCACAGGATACAGATCCCTCACCACACTCCACTATAGGGACACTCTCCACCACAAGGGGCCCCACAGGATGCAGATCCCTCACCACACTCCACTATAGGGACACTCTCCACCACAAGGGGCCCCACAGGATACAGATCCCTCACCACACTCCACTATAGGGACACTCTCCACCACAAGGGGCCCCACAGGATACAGATCCCTCACCACACTCCACTATAGGGACACTCTCCACCACAAGGGGCCCCACAGGATACAGATCCCTCACCACACTCCACTATAGGGACACTCTCCACCACAAGGGGCCCCACAGGATACAGATCCCTCACCACACTCCACTATAGGGACACACTCCACCACAAGGGGCCCCACAGGATACAGATCCCTCACCACACTCCACTATAGGGACACTCTCCACCACAAGGGGCCCCACAGGATACAGATCCCTCACCACACTCCACTATAGGGACACTCTCCACCACAAGGGGCCCCACAGGATACAGATCCCTCACCACACTCCACTATAGGGACACTCTCCACCACAAGGGGCCCCACAGGATGCAGATCCCTCACCACACTCCACTATAGGGACACTCCACCACAAGGGGCCCCACAGGATACAGATCCCTCACCACACTCCACTATAGGGACACTCTCCACCACAAGGGGCCCCACAGGATGCAGATCCCTCACCACACTCCACTATAGGGACCACTCTCCACCACAAGGGGCCCCACAGGATGCAGATCCCTCACCACACTCCACTATAGGGACACTCTCCACCACAAGGGGCCCCACAGGATACAGATCCCTCACCACACTCCACTATAGGGACACTCCACTACAAGGGGCCCCACAGGATGCAGATCCCTCACCACACTCCACTATAGGGACACTCCACCACAAGGGGCCCCACAGGATGCAGATCCCTCACCACACTCCACTATAGGGACACTCTCCACCACAAGGGGCCCCACAGGATACAGATCCCTCACCACACTCCACTATAGGGACACTCTCCACCACAAGGGGCCCCACAGGATGCAGATCCCTCACCACACTCCACTATAGGGACACTCTCCACCACAAGGGGCCCCACAGGATACAGATCCCTCACCACACTCCACTATAGGGACACTCTCCACCACAAGGGGCCCCACAGGATACAGATCCCTCACCACACTCCACTATAGGGACACTCCACCACAAGGGGCCCCACAGGATACAGATCCCTCACCACACTCCACTATAGGGACACTCTCCACCACAAGGGGCCCCACAGGATGCAGATCCCTCACCACACTCCACTATAGGGACACTCCACCACAAGGGGCCCCACAGGATGCAGATCCCTCACCACACTCCACTATAGGGACACTCTCCACCACAAGGGGCCCCACAGGATACAGATCCCTCACCACACTCCACTATAGGGACACTCTCCACCACAAGGGGCCCCACAGGATGCAGATCCCTCACCACACTCCACTATAGGGACACTCTCCACCACAAGGGGCCCCACAGGATGCAGATCCCTCACCACACTCCACTATAGGGACACTCTCCACCACAAGGGACCCCACAGGATGCAGATCCCTCACCACACTCCACTATAGGGACACTCTCCACCACAAGGGGCCCCACAGGATACAGATCCCTCACCACACTCCACTATAGGGACACTCCACCACAAGGGGCCCCACAGGATGCAGATCCCTCACCACACTCCACTATAGGGACACTCCACCACAAGGGGCCCCACAGGATGCAGATCCCTCACCACACTCCACTATAGGGACACTCTCCACCACAAGGGACCCCACAGGATACAGATCCCTCACCACACTCCACTATAGGGACACTCTCCACCACAAGGGGCCCCACAGGATGCAGATCCCTCACCACACTCCACTATAGGGACACTCTCCACCACAAGGGGCCCCACAGGATACAGATCCCTCACCACACTCCACTATAGGGACACTCCACCACAAGGGGCCCCACAGGATGCAGATCCCTCACCACACTCCACTATAGGGACACTCTCCACCACAAGGGGCCCCACAGGATTCCATTCTGGGGATCAGGGGCCGGCCAGTGTGTGAAGTTTATATAGAGCACATCTGTGGCCCCCATAGTGAAGGAAGCAGGTCGGGGTCAGAGGTCAGACTCTGCAGCTGCAAATCTCAGATACTTAAAGAGGAACTCCGCTAAGAACAGAAATAAAATCCCCCCACATAGGCCTAAATCTGTTCACGCCCCTCCCCCACTACTCTGTATACACCACAGATCACGCCCCTCCCCCACTACTCTATATACACCACAGATCACGCCCCTCCCCCACTACTGTATACACCACAGATCACGCCCCTCCCCCAATACTGTATATACACCACAGATCACGCCCCTCCCCCACTACTGTATATACACCACAGATCACGCCCCTCCCCCACTACTGTATATACACCACAGATCACGCCCCTCCCCCACTACTGTATATACACCACAGATCACGCCCCTCCCCCACTACTGTATATACACCACAGATCACGCCCCTCCCCCACTACTGTATACACCACAGATCACGCCCCTCCCCCACTACTGTATACACCACAGATCACGCCCCTCCCCCACTACTGTATATACACCACAGATCACGCCCCTCCCCCACTACTGTATATACACCACAGATCACGCCCCTCCCCCACTACTGTATATACACCACAGATCACGCCCCTCCCCCACTACTGTATATACACCACAGATCACGCCCCTCCTCCACTACTGTATACACCAGAGATCACGCCCCTCCCCCACTACTGTATACACCACAGATCACGCCCCTCCCCCACTACTGTATACACCACAGATCACGCCCCTCCCCCACTACTGTATACACCACAGATCACGCCCCTCCCCCACTACTGTACATACCACAGATCACGCCCCTCCCCCACTACTGTATATACACCACAGATCACGCCCCTCCCCCACTACTGTATACACCACAGATCACGCCCCTCCCCCACTACTGTATATACACCACAGATCACGCCCCTCCCCCACTACTGTATATACACCACAGATCACGCCCCTCCCCCACTACTGTATATACACCACAGATCACGCCCCTCCCCCACTACTGTATATACACCACAGATCACGCCCCTCCCCCACTACTGTATATACACCACAGATCACGCCCCTCCCCCACTACTGTATACACCACAGATCACGCCCCTCCCCCACTACTGTATACACCACAGATCAGGCCCCTCCCCCACTACTGTATATACACCACTATACAGAACCTGCAGCTTTCCCTCCCCCTCCTTGCTCATTACACATCTCATTTCCATTTCTTCCTTCCTGAGAACCATCTGCCTGAAACATGTCAGAGTGTACAGACCCGGGAACTCAGCACAGGGATGGTGGGAACCCCTCATAATGGGCACAGCGGGTGTACAGACCCGGGAACTCAGCACAGGGATGGTGGGAACCCCTCATAATGGGCACAGCGGGTGTACAGACCCGGGAACTCAGCACAGGGATGGTGGGAACCCCTCATAATGGGCACAGCGGGTGTACAGACCCGGGAACTCAGCACAGGGATGGGGGAACCCCTCATAATGGGGCACAGCGGGTGTACAGACCCGGGAACTCAGCACAGGGATGGTGGGAAACTGCCATTCCACTCCTTGTCAGTGAAGGGTGTGGTTGCTAGTTCCTTTGCTCCTGTGCTCCAGAGACCAGGGGCTAGAGTGGCTTCTCTTCCCCCAGGAGAGATGCTGGATCCTGGGGAAGAGCCGGGCGGGGCCCCCCTGGATAGGCCTGTGGAAGATTCTGGGCCTACCCAAAGGAAAGATGAGTCCCTGTCAGCCTTCAGACAGAGGACTGTCAGTAAGTTGAAGCGGATTGAGAAGGAGGAGGAGAAATTGATGGTTTTGATGGCCGAGTTCAGAAAGAAAAAACAGATCTGTGCTAAAGTATACAGTAAGAAAAGACCAGCTCTGAGGCCTGAGCTGAAGGACCTGGAACAAGCTGTGAGGAAACAGAAGGATTTGCTGTATTCTCTGAAGGAGAAGAGCGGAATATTTAAAAAAATATATAAGAATGAGGAGCGATTTAATCGCATGAGAAGTGGAGCCGCTTCATGCATGGAGGATGGGGAAGCCAGCGAGGAGATGCAGGTACAGGCACCTCTGACATCCGCTGAGCCCTCTGCCCCCTTCACACCCCAGCAATGTGGCACATCTCAGGAGGGTGAAGGTCCTGCCATGCTGGATTTCATAACCAAGTTGGAATCCCCTCCAGATGCGGCTTCCCCGGATGGTGATGTCAAGATGGACGCCGTTTCTAGTCCTGTGGAGAGAGCAAGATCCACCATGGAGTCTGCAGCAGCTGAGGGAAGCTCTGATCCCAGCCATAAAATCGCACAGGTGACAACCCAGCAAGCAGGTACAGTGTGTGTGCAGGATGGTGGTGGGAACTTTATTATTGACAATAAGCTTGCTGAGGGTTGTAGTGCTGCAGGCAGTCAGCCCATAGACAATGTACAGCGTACACCTGATAAAAACTGCCAGTCTGCAGAAAGGTCCATGGACAATACAGTGACTTTGCCTGGACCAGGCACAGCGGCTGTACCTGTGAATGATGGAGGTGATGCTGGGTGCAGTAGTGCCACAACTCTGCAGAAGTCTGCATTGGACAGGACTGGAGCTGTGTGTACAGAGCGGGGGGAGGGGGTGGGTCCTGCCTCTGCTAATACAATCCCAGCTGAATCAGACGCTTTGCCGGCAGGTGTGACTGTGTCTAAGGACAGGACTGCAAATGCTGGGGGTGGAAGGAAATCCTATGCTGGTGTTGCTGCTGCAGGATCTGGGAAGGGGGAACAAGCAGGGAAGGAGCATGGGAATGGGTTGTCTTCCTCCCTGTTTAAAAGGAGGAATGTTGTGCAGCTGAGGTGGGAAGGCGGTGGAATCCCCCCACATAGGAGGGCGGCGGTGGAATCCCCCCACATAGGAGGGCGGTGGTGGAATCCCCCCACACAGGAGGGCGGTGGTGGATAAGATTCTACAGATGGGGTTCACGCCCGCAGATATCTTCGCCCTGATCAGTCCGGCAGGTTCCTATGAGTATGATTTGTCCTTTCTCCGCCCGGAGTCTTTGGACATTTTTTGGGAGAAATATGAACACGTGTGTAGGGGCCTGCCGGACTGGAAGGGGCTCATGCCCAAACTTGTCTCCCGCCAGCCACTCATTAAAGTGGTCACGATTCTGGTCCGCAATGAGTCCATACCACCGGGGGATCTATGTATATGGCTGAGGAGGTATGGAGACGTCCTGGGCCCTCTAAAGAAGATTCTGGATGATCGGGGAATATGGACGGGGGGATGGTCTGCTCAGTTGAAACTAAAAGTCATTGATAATGTCGTCCAGCATCTGCCGTCCTCAGCTTTCCTGGGGAGGGACAGGCTGACCATCTTCTATCCGGGCCAACCAAAGCTCTGCAATAAATGTGGAGACAAGAGTCACCTTGCATCCTCCTGTCCAGTGATGAAGTGCTCTCTGTGCCAGGGTATAGGACATCTGGCTAAGGATTGTAACCTCATAAGGTGCAATCTGTGCAATGCGGTGGGACATCCTTATAGTCAGTGTCCTGAGGCAATGCACAATAAGCCTGAGCTCATGAGGGAGTTCTTCCGCCTGGACATGGAGGATGCTCGGAGCTCAACAGCTGGAGGGCCTGTGAGTCCATCTGAGTCTGTGCCAATTCTCAATGTGTCCGTGGTGCCCCAGACTGTGCCAATTCCCAATGTGTCAGTGTCTTCCCAGTCTGTAAGTAAGGTGTCAGTTGCAGAGAATGCGTCCAATCCTTCTGTGTCTTCTAAAATTGCAGAGGCAGCAAGAGGTGCTGGTGCATCAGGTGCGGTGCCAGTCCCCCTCCCTCGATGCTGCAGGGTTCCTGTTAAGGATGGTGGGGTGCAGAGGAGTGGGGAGGATGGTGAAGAGGCTGGCCTGGGGGTAGATAAGGGAAGGGAGTATGGGGGGGAGGGGGGTGAAGGGTGTGGGGAGGCTGCTGACTCCGGGTTGTCCAAGAATGATATGGAGTGGTTGGAGGATAAAAGGAGGAGAGGCAAAAAGAAGGGGAAAAAAGGAGGTACAGTTACCTTAAGTCCTGAGGTTTTGCCTTTGGCGAATAAATTTACGGTACTGTCTGAGGATGACTATGAATGGGACTCGTTCAGTTCTGCATCCTCTATGGATGAAGAGTGCCAGGGTGCAGCGAAGCGCGCTGGTTCTCCAGGGAGAGGGAGGAGCCAGGCTGAGAAACAGCCTCAGCCACCTTAATGGCAGTTCCCAGTCATGTTATATAAAAGGTGACATGCATGGTGATGCTCTTTAGTCTGGCTCTCCCGTAGGGATTATGTTGTGCGCAATTTGGTTTGCACCGTTTATTATGTTCTTGTGTTTGTTTCTGTTTTGTATAGTCATATTCAATTGTTTTGTAAATATGTTTTATTTATTATGGTTTTATTGGATATAAGTTGTTGTTTGTAAGATTTTTTCAATAAACAAAATTAACCCCTCATAATGGGCACAGCGGGTGTACAGACCCGGGAACTCAGCACAGGGATGGTGGGAAACTGCCATTCCACTCCTTGTCAGTGAAGGGTGTGGTTGCTGGTTCCTTTGCTCCTGTGCTCCAGAGACCAGGGGCTAGAGTGGCTTCTCTGCCCCAGGAGGGATGCTGGATCCTGGGGAAGAGCCGGGCGGGGCCCCCCTGGATAGGCCTGTGGAAGATTCTGGGCCTACCCAAAGGAAAGATGAGTCCCTGTCAGCCTTCAGACAGAGGACTGTCAGTAAGTTGAAGCAGATTGAGAAGGAGGAGGAGAAATTGATGGTTTTGATGGCCGAGTTCAGAAAGAAAAAACAGATCTGTGCTAAAGTATACAGTAAGAAAAGACCGGCTCTGAGGCCTGAGCTGAAGGACCTGGAACAAGCTGTGAGGAAACAGAAGGATTTGCTGTATTCTCTGAAGGAGAAGAGCGGAATATTTAAAAAAATATATAAGAATGAGGAGCGATTTAATCGCATGAGAAGAGGAGCCGCTTCATGCATGGAGGATGGGGAAGCCAGCGAGGAGATGCAGGTGCAGGCACCTCAGACATCCGCTGAGCCTTCTGCCCCCTTCACACCCCAGCAATGTGGCATATCTCAGGAGGGTGAAGGTCCTGCCATGCTGGATTTCATAACCAAGTTGGAATCCCCTCCAGATGCGGCTTCCCCGGATGGTGATGTCAAGATGGACGCCGTTTCCAATCCTGTGGAGAGAGCAAGATCCACCATGGAGTCTGCAGCAGCTGAGGGAAGCTCTGATCCCAGCCATAAAATCGCACAGGTGACAACCCAGCAAGCAGGTACAGTGTGTGTGCAGGATGGTGGTGGGAACTTTATTAATGACAATAAGCTTGCTGAGAGTTGTAGTGCTGCAGGCAGTCAGCCCATGGACAATGTACAGCATACACCTGATAAAAACTGCCAGTCTGCGGAGAGGTCCATGGACAATACAGTGACTTTGCCTGGACCAGGCACAGCGGCTGTACCTGCGAATGATGGAGGAGATGCTGGGTGCAGTGGTGCCACAACTCAGCAGAAGTCTGCATTGGACAGGACTGGAGCTGTGTGTACAGAGGGGGGGAGGGGGTGGGTCCTGCCTCTGCCTCTGCTGATACAATCCCAGCTGAATCAGACGCTTTGCCGGCAGGTGTGACTGTGTCTAGGGACAGGACTGCAAGTACTGGGGGTGGAAGGAAATCCTATGCTGGTGTTGCTGCTGCAGGATCTGGGAAGGGGGAACAAGCAGGGAAGGAGCATGGGAATGTTTTGTCTCCCTCCCTGTTTAAAAGGAGGAATGTTGTGCAGCTGAGGTGGGAAGGTGGTGGAATCCCCCCACATAGGAGGGCGGTGGTGGAATCCCCCCACATAGGAGGGCGGTGGTGGAATCCCCCCACATAGGAGGGCGGCGGTGGAATCCCCCCACACAGGAGGGCGGTGGTGGAATCCCCCCACATAGGAGGGCGGTGGTGGAATCCCCCCACATAGGAGGGCGGTGGTGGAATCCCCCCACATAGGAGGGCGGTGGTGGAATCCCCCCACATAGGAGGGCGGCGGTGGAATCCCCCCACACAGGAGGGCGGTGGTGGATAAGATTCTACAGATGGGGTTCACGCCCGCAGATATCTTCGCCCTGATCAGTCCGGCAGGTTCCTATGAGTATGATTTGTCCTTTCTCCGCCCGGAGTCTTTGGACATATTTTGGGAGAAATATGAACACGTGTGTAGGGGCCTGCCGGACTGGAAGGGGCTCATGCCCAAACTTGTCTCTCGCCAGCCACTCATTAAAGTGGTCACGATTCTGGTCCGTAATGAGTCCATACCACCGGGGGATCTATGTATATGGCTGAGGAGGTATGGAGACGTCCTGGGCCCCCTAAAGAAGATTCTGGATGACCGGGGAATATGGACGGGGGGATGGTCTGCTCAGTTAAAACTAAAGATCATTGATAATGTCGTCCAGCATCTGCCATCCTCAGCTTTCCTGGGGAGGGACAGGCTGACCATCTTCTATCCGGGCCAACCAAAGCTGTGCAATAAGTGTGGAGACAAGAGTCACCTTGCGTCCTCCTGTCCAGTGATGAAGTGCTCTCTGTGCCAGGGTATAGGACATCTGGCTAAGGATTGTAACCTCATAAGGTGCAATCTGTGCAATGCGGTGGGGCATCCTTATAGCCAGTGTCCTGAGGCAATGCACAATAAGCCTGAGCTCATGAGGGAGTTCTTCCGCCTGGACATGGAGGATGCTCGGAGCTCAACAGCTGGAGGGCCTGTGAGTCCATCTGAGTCTGTGCCAATTCCCAATGTGTCCGTGGTGCCCCAGACTGTGCCAATTCCCAATGTGTCCGTGGTGCCCCAGACTGTGCCAATTCCCAATGTGTCAGTGTCTTCCCAGTCTGTAAGTAAGGTGTCAGTTGCAGAGAATGTGTCCAATCCTTCTGTGTCTTCTAAAATTGCAGAGGCAGCAAGAGGTGCTGGTGCATCAGGTGCGGTGCCAGTCCCCCTCCCTCGATGCTGCAGGGTTCCTGTTAAGGATGGTGGGGTGCAGAGGAGTGGGGAGGATGGTGAAGAGGCTGGCCTGGGGGTAGATAAGGGAAGGGAGTATGGGGGGGAGGGGGGTGAAGGGTGTGGGGAGGCTGCTGACTCCGGGTTGTCCAAGGATGATATGGAGTGGTTGGAGGATAAAAGGAGGAGAGGCAAAAAGAAGGGGAAAAAAGGAGGTACAGTTACCTTAAGTCCTGAGGTTTTGCCTTTGGCGAATAAATTTACGGTACTGTCTGAGGATGACTATGAATGGGACTCGTTCAGTTCTGCATCCTCTATGGATGAAGAGTGCCAGGGTGCAGCGAAGCGCGCTGGTTCTCCAGGGAGAGGGAGGAGCCAGGCTGAGAAACAGCCTCAGCCACCTTAATGGCAGTTCCCAGTCATGTTATATAAAAGGTGACATGCATGGTGATGCTCTTTAGTCTGGCTCTCCCGTAGGGATTATGTTGTGCGCAATTTGGTTTGCACCGTTTATTATGTTCTTGTGTTTGTTTCTGTTTTGTATAGTCATATTCAATTGTTTTGTAAATATGTTTTATTTATTATGGTTTTATTGGATATAAGTTGTTGTTTGTAAGATTTTTTCAATAAACAAAATTAACCCCTCATAATGGGCACAGCGGGTGTACAGACCCGGGAACTCAGCACAGGGATGGTGGGAAACTGCCATTCCACTCCTTGTCAGTGAAGGGTGTGGTTGCTGGTTCCTTTGCTCCTGTGCTCCAGAGACCAGGGGCTAGAGTGGCTTCTCTGCCCCAGGAGGGATGCTGGATCCTGGGGAAGAGCCGGGCGGGGCCCCCCTGGATAGGCCTGTGGAAGATTCTGGGCCTACCCAAAGGAAAGATGAGTCCCTGTCAGCCTTCAGACAGAGGACTGTCAGTAAGTTGAAGCAGATTGAGAAGGAGGAGGAGAAATTGATGGTTTTGATGGCCGAGTTCAGAAAGAAAAAACAGATCTGTGCTAAAGTATACAGTAAGAAAAGACCGGCTCTGAGGCCTGAGCTGAAGGACCTGGAACAAGCTGTGAGGAAACAGAAGGATTTGCTGTATTCTCTGAAGGAGAAGAGCGGAATATTTAAAAAAATATATAAGAATGAGGAGCGATTTAATCGCATGAGAAGAGGAGCCGCTTCATGCATGGAGGATGGGGAAGCCAGCGAGGAGATGCAGGTGCAGGCACCTCAGACATCCGCTGAGCCTTCTGCCCCCTTCACACCCCAGCAATGTGGCACATCTCAGGAGGGTGAAGGTCCTGCCATGCTGGATTTCATAACCAAGTTGGAATCCCCTCCAGATGCGGCTTCCCCGGATGGTGATGTCAAGATGGACGCCGTTTCCAATCCTGTGGAGAGAGCAAGATCCACCATGGAGTCTGCAGCAGCTGAGGGAAGCTCTGATCCCAGCCATAAAATCGCACAGGTGACAACCCAGCAAGCAGGTACAGTGTGTGTGCAGGATGGTGGTGGGAACTTTATTAATGACAATAAGCTTGCTGAGAGTTGTAGTGCTGCAGGCAGTCAGCCCATGGACAATGTACAGCATACACCTGATAAAAACTGCCAGTCTGCGGAGAGGTCCATGGACAATACAGTGACTTTGCCTGGACCAGGCACAGCGGCTGTACCTGCGAATGATGGAGGAGATGCTGGGTGCAGTGGTGCCACAACTCAGCAGAAGTCTGCATTGGACAGGACTGGAGCTGTGTGTACAGAGGGGGGGGAGGGGGTGGGTCCTGCCTCTGCCTCTGCTGATACAATCCCAGCTGAATCAGACGCTTTGCCGGCAGGTGTGACTGTGTCTAGGGACAGGACTGCAAGTACTGGGGGTGGAAGGAAATCCTATGCTGGTGTTGCTGCTGCAGGATCTGGGAAGGGGGAACAAGCAGGGAAGGAGCATGGGAATGTTTTGTCTCCCTCCCTGTTTAAAAGGAGGAATGTTGTGCAGCTGAGGTGGGAAGGTGGTGGAATCCCCCCACATAGGAGGGCGGTGGTGGAATCCCCCCACATAGGAGGGCGGTGGTGGAATCCCCCCACATAGGAGGGCGGCGGTGGAATCCCCCCACACAGGAGGGCGGTGGTGGAATCCCCCCACATAGGAGGGCGGTGGTGGAATCCCCCCACATAGGAGGGCGGTGGTGGAATCCCCCCACATAGGAGGGCGGTGGTGGAATCCCCCCACATAGGAGGGCGGCGGTGGAATCCCCCCACACAGGAGGGCGGTGGTGGATAAGATTCTACAGATGGGGTTCACGCCCGCAGATATCTTCGCCCTGATCAGTCCGGCAGGTTCCTATGAGTATGATTTGTCCTTTCTCCGCCCGGAGTCTTTGGACATATTTTGGGAGAAATATGAACACGTGTGTAGGGGCCTGCCGGACTGGAAGGGGCTCATGCCCAAACTTGTCTCTCGCCAGCCACTCATTAAAGTGGTCACGATTCTGGTCCGTAATGAGTCCATACCACCGGGGGATCTATGTATATGGCTGAGGAGGTATGGAGACGTCCTGGGCCCCCTAAAGAAGATTCTGGATGACCGGGGAATATGGACGGGGGGATGGTCTGCTCAGTTAAAACTAAAGATCATTGATAATGTCGTCCAGCATCTGCCATCCTCAGCTTTCCTGGGGAGGGACAGGCTGACCATCTTCTATCCGGGCCAACCAAAGCTGTGCAATAAGTGTGGAGACAAGAGTCACCTTGCGTCCTCCTGTCCAGTGATGAAGTGCTCTCTGTGCCAGGGTATAGGACATCTGGCTAAGGATTGTAACCTCATAAGGTGCAATCTGTGCAATGCGGTGGGGCATCCTTATAGCCAGTGTCCTGAGGCAATGCACAATAAGCCTGAGCTCATGAGGGAGTTCTTCCGCCTGGACATGGAGGATGCTCGGAGCTCAACAGCTGGAGGGCCTGTGAGTCCATCTGAGTCTGTGCCAATTCCCAATGTGTCCGTGGTGCCCCAGACTGTGCCAATTCCCAATGTGTCCGTGGTGCCCCAGACTGTGCCAATTCCCAATGTGTCAGTGTCTTCCCAGTCTGTAAGTAAGGTGTCAGTTGCAGAGAATGTGTCCAATCCTTCTGTGTCTTCTAAAATTGCAGAGGCAGCAAGAGGTGCTGGTGCATCAGGTGCGGTGCCAGTCCCCCTCCCTCGATGCTGCAGGGTTCCTGTTAAGGATGGTGGGGTGCAGAGGAGTGGGGAGGATGGTGAAGAGGCTGGCCTGGGGGTAGATAAGGGAAGGGAGTATGGGGGGGAGGGGGGTGAAGGGTGTGGGGAGGCTGCTGACTCCGGGTTGTCCAAGGATGATATGGAGTGGTTGGAGGATAAAAGGAGGAGAGGCAAAAAGAAGGGGAAAAAAGGAGATACAGTTACCTTAAGTCCTGAGGTTTTGCCTTTGGCGAATAAATTTACGGTACTGTCTGAGGATGACTATGAATGGGACTCGTTCAGTTCTGCATCCTCTATGGATGAAGAGTGCCAGGGTGCAACGAAGCGCGCTGGTTCTCCAGGGAGAGGGAGGAGCCAGGCTGAGAAACAGCCTCAGCCACCTTAATGGCAGTTCCCACTCACTTTATATAAAAGGTGACATGCATGGTGATGCTCTTTAGTCTGGCTCTCCCGTAGGGATTATGTTGTGCGCAATTTGGTTTGCACCGTTTATTATGTTCTTGTGTTTGTTTCTGTTTTGTATAGTCATATTCAATTGTTTTGTAAATATGTTTTATTTATTATGGTTTTATTGGATATAAGTTGTTGTTTGTAAGATTTTTTCAATAAACAAAATTAACCCCTCATAATGGGCACAGCGGGTGTACAGACCCGGGAACTCAGCACAGGGATGGTGGGAAACTGCCATTCCACTCCTTGTCAGTGAAGGGTGTGGTTGCTGGTTCCTTTGCTCCTGTGCTCCAGAGACCAGGGGCTAGAGTGGCTTCTCTGCCCCAGGAGGGATGCTGGATCCTGGGGAAGAGCCGGGCGGGGCCCCCCTGGATAGGCCTGTGGAAGATTCTGGGCCTACCCAAAGGAAAGATGAGTCCCTGTCAGCCTTCAGACAGAGGACTGTCAGTAAGTTGAAGCAGATTGAGAAGGAGGAGGAGAAATTGATGGTTTTGATGGCCGAGTTCAGAAAGAAAAAACAGATCTGTGCTAAAGTATACAGTAAGAAAAGACCGGCTCTGAGGCCTGAGCTGAAGGACCTGGAACAAGCTGTGAGGAAACAGAAGGATTTGCTGTATTCTCTGAAGGAGAAGAGCGGAATATTTAAAAAAATATATAAGAATGAGGAGCGATTTAATCGCATGAGAAGAGGAGCCGCTTCATGCATGGAGGATGGGGAAGCCAGCGAGGAGATGCAGGTGCAGGCACCTCAGACATCCGCTGAGCCTTCTGCCCCCTTCACACCCCAGCAATGTGGCACATCTCAGGAGGGTGAAGGTCCTGCCATGCTGGATTTCATAACCAAGTTGGAATCCCCTCCAGATGCGGCTTCCCCGGATGGTGATGTCAAGATGGACGCCGTTTCCAATCCTGTGGAGAGAGCAAGATCCACCATGGAGTCTGCAGCAGCTGAGGGAAGCTCTGATCCCAGCCATAAAATCGCACAGGTGACAACCCAGCAAGCAGGTACAGTGTGTGTGCAGGATGGTGGTGGGAACTTTATTAATGACAATAAGCTTGCTGAGAGTTGTAGTGCTGCAGGCAGTCAGCCCATGGACAATGTACAGCATACACCTGATAAAAACTGCCAGTCTGCGGAGAGGTCCATGGACAATACAGTGACTTTGCCTGGACCAGGCACAGCGGCTGTACCTGCGAATGATGGAGGAGATGCTGGGTGCAGTGGTGCCACAACTCAGCAGAAGTCTGCATTGGACAGGACTGGAGCTGTGTGTACAGAGCGGGGGGAGGGGGTGGGTTCTGCCTCTGCTGATACAATCCCAGCTGAATCAGACGCTTTGCCGGCAGGTGTGACTGTGTCTAGGGACAGGACTGCAAGTACTGGGGGTGGAAGGAAATCCTATGCTGGTGTTGCTGCTGCAGGATCTGGGAAGGGGGAACAAGCAGGGAAGGAGCATGGGAATGGGTTGTCTTCCTCCCTGTTTAAAAGGAGGAATGTTGTGCAGCTGAGGTGGGAAGGTGGTGGAATCCCCCCACATAGGAGGGCGGTGGTGGAATCCCCCCACATAGGAGGGCGGTGGTGGAATCCCCCCACATAGGAGGGCGGCGGTGGAATCCCCCCACACAGGAGGGCGGTGGTGGAATCCCCCCACATAGGAGGGCGGTGGTGGAATCCCCCCACATAGGAGGGCGGTGGTGGAATCCCCCCACATAGGAGGGCGGTGGTGGAATCCCCCCACATAGGAGGGCGGCGGTGGAATCCCCCCACACAGGAGGGCGGTGGTGGATAAGATTCTACAGATGGGGTTCACGCCCGCAGATATCTTCGCCCTGATCAGTCCGGCAGGTTCCTATGAGTATGATTTGTCCTTTCTCCGCCCGGAGTCTTTGGACATATTTTGGGAGAAATATGAACACGTGTGTAGGGGCCTGCCGGACTGGAAGGGGCTCATGCCCAAACTTGTCTCTCGCCAGCCACTCATTAAAGTGGTCACGATTCTGGTCCGTAATGAGTCCATACCACCGGGGGATCTATGTATATGGCTGAGGAGGTATGGAGACGTCCTGGGCCCCCTAAAGAAGATTCTGGATGACCGGGGAATATGGACGGGGGGATGGTCTGCTCAGTTAAAACTAAAGATCATTGATAATGTCGTCCAGCATCTGCCATCCTCAGCTTTCCTGGGGAGGGACAGGCTGACCATCTTCTATCCGGGCCAACCAAAGCTGTGCAATAAGTGTGGAGACAAGAGTCACCTTGCGTCCTCCTGTCCAGTGATGAAGTGCTCTCTGTGCCAGGGTATAGGACATCTGGCTAAGGATTGTAACCTCATAAGGTGCAATCTGTGCAATGCGGTGGGGCATCCTTATAGCCAGTGTCCTGAGGCAATGCACAATAAGCCTGAGCTCATGAGGGAGTTCTTCCGCCTGGACATGGAGGATGCTCGGAGCTCAACAGCTGGAGGGCCTGTGAGTCCATCTGAGTCTGTGCCAATTCCCAATGTGTCCGTGGTGCCCCAGACTGTGCCAATTCCCAATGTGTCCGTGGTGGCCCAGACTGTGCCAATTCCCAATGTGCCAGTGTCTTCCCAGTCTGTAAGTAAGGTGTCAGTTGCAGAGAATGCGTCCAATCCTTCTGTGTCTTCTAAAATTGCAGAGGCAGCAAGAGGTGCATCAGGTGCGGTGCCAGTCCCCCTCCCTCGATGCTGCAGGGTTCCTGTTAAGGATGGTGGGGTGCAGAGGAGTGGGGAGGATGGTGAAGAGGCTGGCCTGGGGGTAGATAAGGGAAGGGAGTATGGGGGGGAGGGGGGTGAAGGGTGTGGGGAGGCTGCTGACTCCGGGTTGTCCAAGGATGATATGGAGTGGTTGGAGGATAAAAGGAGGAGAGGCAAAAAGAAGGGGAAAAAAGGAGATACAGTTACCTTAAGTCCTGAGGTTTTGCCTTTGGCGAATAAATTTACGGTACTGTCTGAGGATGACTATGAATGGGACTCGTTCAGTTCTGCATCCTCTATGGATGAAGAGTGCCAGGGTGCAACGAAGCGCGCTGGTTCTCCAGGGAGAGGGAGGAGCCAGGCTGGGAAACAGCCTCAGCCACCTTAATGGCAGTTCCCACTCACTTTATATAAAAGGTGACATGCATGGTGATGCTCTTTAGTCTGGCTCTCCCGTAGGGATTATGTTGTGCGCAATTTGGTTTGCACCGTTTATTATGTTCTTGTGTTTGTTTCTGTTTTGTATAGTCATATTCAATTGTTTTGTAAATATGTTTTATTTATTATGGTTTTATTGGATATAAGTTGTTGTTTGTAAGATTTTTTCAATAAACAAAATTAACCCCTCATAATGGGCACAGCGGGTGTACAGACCCGGGAACTCAGCACAGAGATGGTGGGAACCCCTCATAATGGGCACAACGGGTGTACAGACCCGGGAACTCAGCACAGGGATGGTGGGAACCCCTCATAATGGGGCACAGCGGGTGTACAGACCCAGGAACTCAGCACAGAGATGGTGGGAACCCCTCATAATGGGCACAGCGGGTGTGTCTGTGGATTTTTTTGGTGATGTGATTTTGGTTCTGTACTTTATGAAGTCGCCAATGAAATGCAGAAGTGGGCGGAGTCAGGCTGTCATCTTGTAGGATGGGGGTGGGGAATATTCGGGGGGAGACATTGCTGGAAGACATCGAGATTTCGGAATACTTCTATATCTCTCTGGAATCCCAGAACAATGTATGATTGGGTGAATGGAAACAATGTATGATTGGGTGAATGGAAACAATGTATGATTGGGTGAATCTCTGATCCATGC
Organism: Rana temporaria; assembly: GCF_905171775.1. Lineage (NCBI taxonomy): Eukaryota > Metazoa > Chordata > Amphibia > Anura > Ranidae > Rana > Rana temporaria. Next base: position 622,677 of record NC_053489.1, on the reverse strand, counting down.
AGCTCGCACTGTGAGGTCACACACCTTATTTTGCCCATATAGATGGGTGCGGGGGTGGGAGGTTCCCTCATTCTCGGCTCTCTATAAAATGAAGACAAAAACATAAAATTGTACAAAGTTCACTCTGCTGATAGTAAAGGAATCACATGACACGTGGAATGGTCCTCCCTGATCTGCCTGCTCCCCGTTTCCTGTTGTAGACACTTGGGGGGTGATGTGGAAATCACTGGTGACAGCCCTGCCCAGCTGTTTTTCGCTTAACAGAATCCCTTCCCATCTTCAGAACATAGGGGGGAGGTGTTCTGTAGTTTGGAGGACTGATGAGACTGCGGAGAGAAACTTTATCCCTGACCTGTCCGGTGTGTTCCTTGACCTTCATGATGCTGTTTGTTTACTAAGATTCTCTAACAAACCTCTGATTTACTAATTAGGTGACTTCTGAAGGCAATTGCCCCCCCCCTAGATCATGGGGGGTCTCAACCAGCTGTTGCGGAACAACAAGTCCCATGAGGCATTGCAAGGCTGACAAGTTACATGCATGGCTTCCAAAACTGCTGGAGGGCCACAGGTTGAGCACCCCACGCCCGAGATGTTAGGGGTATCAGAGTAAAAGGGGCCCCATACAAATCCCCCCCACACTTTTCACATATTTATTTGTATCATTTATCATTTTCCTTCCACTTCACAATTATGTGACACTTTGGCCCAGATTCACGTAGATCAGCGGATCTATAGATCCGCTCGTTCTACGTGAATTAAGATCCGCTCCCGCAAGTTTAGGAGGCAAGTGGCTAATTCACAAACCACTTACCTCCAAACTTGCGACGGCGGATCCTAAATCCCCCAGCGGAATTCAAATTCCGCGGCTAGGGGAGTGTCATATTTAAATCAGGCGCGCTCCCGCGCCGATTTAAATACGCATGCGTCGTCCGGGGAATTTCCCGGCGTGCATTGCTCCCACTGACGTCAATAGGACGTCAGTGGTTGCGACGTGATCTAGACTTGCGACGCGCGTGTTCGTGAATCGGCGTACGCAAACGACGTAGGAAATTTCAAAATCGACGCGGGAACGACGGCCATACTTAACAATACTTACCCCTGCTTTTAGCAGGGGTAAGTATACGACGGGTACCGCGCTACGGAAACGACGTAAGAACACCGCGTCGGGTCCGCGTACGGTCGTGAATTTCGCGTATCTCGCTGATTTACATATTATTCAGTGTAAATCAGCGGGAACGCCCCCGGCGCCATTTTTAATTCAAAAAAAAGATACGACAGTGTAACACAGTGTGACACTGTCGGATCTCAGCCCTATCTATGCGTATCTGATTCTATGAATCAGGCGCATAGATAGGACCAGAAAAAATCCGAGATACGATGGTGTATCTGAGATACACCGTCGTATCTGCTTCGTGAATCTGGGCCTTTGTGTTGGTCTCTCAGGGGGTATGAATACTTTTTCTAAGGCACTGTCTATAGAGGGGTATGAATACTTTTTACAGGCTCTGTCTATAGAGGGGTATGAATACTTTTTCCAGGCTCTATCTATAGAGGGGTGTGAATACTTTTTCCAGGCTCTGTCTATAGAGGGGTATGAATACTTTTTCCAGGCTCTGTCTATAGAGGGGTATGAATACTTTTTCCAAGGCTCTGTCTATAGAGGGGTATGAATACTTTTTCCAAGGCTCTGTCTATAGAGGGGTATGAATACTTTTTCCAAGGCTCTGTCTATAGAGGGGTATGAATACTTTTTCCAAGGCTCTGTCTATAGAGGGGTATGAATACTTTTTCCTGTCTCTGTGTATAGAGGGGTATGAATACTTTTTCCACCACAAATCCATTGAAGGGATAGACCACCATGGTTCCATTGAAGGGATAGACCACCATGGATCCATTGAAGGATAGACCACCATGGATCCATTGAAGGGATAGACCACCATGGACCCATTGAAGGGATAGACCACCATGGTTCCATTGAAGGGATAGACCACCATGGATCCATTGAAGGATAGACCACCATGGATCCATTGAAGGGATAGACCACCATGGACCCATTGAAGGGATAGACCACCATGGATCCATTGAAGGGATAGACCACCATGGATCCATTGAAAGGATAGACCACCATGGACCCATTGAAGGGATAGACCACCATGGATCCATTGAAAGGATAGACCACCATGGATCCATTGAAGGATAGACCACCATGGACCCATTGAAAGCATAGACCACCATGGACCCATTGAAGGATAGACCACCATGGATCCATTGAAGGGATAGACCACCATGGATCCATTGAAGGGATAGACCACCATGGATCCATTGAAGGATAGACCACCATGGATCCATTGAAGGGATAGACCACCATGGATCCATTGAAGGGATAGACCACCATGGATCCATTGAAGGGATAGACCACCATGGATCCATTGAAGGGATAGACCACCATGGTTTCATTGAAGGGATAGACCACCATGGATCCATTGAAGGGATAGACCACCATGGAACCATTGGAGGGATAGACCACCATGGATCCATTGAAGGATAGACCACCATGGACCCATTCAAAGGATAGACCACCATGGATCCATTGAAAGGATAGACCACCATGGACCCATTGAAAGGATAGACCACCATGGAACCATTGAAGGGATAGACCACCATGGAACCATTGAAGGGATAGACCACCATGGATCCATTGAAAGGATAGACCACCATGGACCCATTGAAGGGATAGACCACCATGGATCCATTGAAGGGATAGACCACCATGGATCCATTGAAGGGATAGACCACCGTGGATCCATTGAAGGGATAGACCACCATGGTTCCATTGAAGGGATAGACCACCATGGATCCATTGAAGGGATAGACCACCATGGATCCATTGAAGGGATAGACCACCATGGATCCATTGAAAGGATAGACCACCATGGATCCATTGAAAGGATAGACCACCATGGATCCATTGAAGGGATAGACCACCATGGATCCATTGAAGGGATAGACCACCATGGATCCATTGAAAGGATAGACCACCATGGACCCATTGAAGGGATAGACCACCATGGATCCATTGAAGGGATAGACCACCATGGATCCATTGAAGGATAGACCACCATGGACCCATTGAAAGGATAGACCACCATGGATCCATTGAAAGGATAGACCACCATGGACCCATTGAAAGCATAGACCACCATGGAACCATTGAAGGGATAGACCACCATGGATCCATTGAAAGGATAGACCACCATGGAACCATTGAAGGATAGACCACCATGGACCCATTGAAAGGATAGACCACCATGGATCCATTGAAGGATAGACCACCATGGACCCATTGAAAGCATAGACCACCATGGACCCATTGAAGGATAGACCACCATGGATCCATTGAAGGGATAGACCACCATGGATCCATTGAAGGGATAGACCACCATGGATCCATTGAAGGATAGACCACCATGGATCCATTGAAGGATAGACCACCATGGATCCATTGAAGGGATAGACCACCATGGATCCATTGAAGGGATAGACCACCATGGATCCATTGAAGGGATAGACCACCATGGTTTCATTGAAGGGATAGACCACCATGGATCCATTGAAGGGATAGACCACCATGGAACCATTGGAGGGATAGACCACCATGGATCCATTGAAGGGATAGACCACCATGGATCCATTGAAGGATAGACCACCATGGACCCATTCAAAGGATAGACCACCATGGATCCATTGAAAGGATAGACCACCATGGACCCATTGAAAGGATAGACCACCATGGAACCATTGAAGGGATAGACCACCATGGAACCATTGAAGGGATAGACCACCATGGATCCATTGAAAGGATAGACCACCATGGACCCATTGAAGGGATAGACCACCATGGATCCATTGAAGGGATAGACCACCATGGATCCATTGAAGGGATAGACCACCGTGGATCCATTGAAGGGATAGACCACCATGGTTCCATTGAAGGGATAGACCACCATGGATCCATTGAAGGGATAGACCACCATGGATCCATTGAAGGGATAGACCACCATGGATCCATTGAAAGGATAGACCACCATGGATCCATTGAAAGGATAGACCACCATGGATCCATTGAAGGGATAGACCACCATGGATCCATTGAAGGGATAGACCACCATGGATCCATTGAAGGGATAGACCACCATGGATCCATTGAAGGGATAGACCACCATGGATCCATTGAAGGATAGACCACCATGGACCCATTGAAAGCATAGACCACCATGGACCCATTGAAGGATAGACCACCATGGATCCATTGAAGGGATAGACCACCATGGATCCATTGAAGGGATAGACCACCATGGTTCCATTGAAGGGATAGACCACCATGGATCCATTGAAGGGATAGACCACCATGGAACCATTGGAGGGATAGACCACCATGGATCCATTGAAGGGATAGACCACCATGGTTCCATTGAAGGGATAGACCACCATGGATCCATTGAAGGGATAGACCACCATGGATCCATTGAAGGGATAGACCACCATGGATCCATTGAAAGGATAGACCACCATGGATCCATTGAAAGGATAGACCACCATGGATCCATTGAAGGGATAGACCACCATGGATCCATTGAAGGGATAGACCACCATGGATCCATTGAAAGGATAGACCACCATGGACCCATTGAAGGGATAGACCACCATGGATCCATTGAAGGGATAGACCACCATGGATCCATTGAAGGATAGACCACCATGGACCCATTGAAAGGATAGACCACCATGGATCCATTGAAAGGATAGACCACCATGGACCCATTGAAAGCATAGACCACCATGGAACCATTGAAGGGATAGACCACCATGGATCCATTGAAAGGATAGACCACCATGGAACCATTGAAGGATAGACCACCATGGACCCATTGAAAGGATAGACCACCATGGATCCATTGAAGGATAGACCACCATGGACCCATTGAAAGCATAGACCACCATGGACCCATTGAAGGATAGACCACCATGGATCCATTGAAGGGATAGACCACCATGGATCCATTGAAGGGATAGACCACCATGGATCCATTGAAGGATAGACCACCATGGATCCATTGAAGGGATAGACCACCATGGATCCATTGAAGGGATAGACCACCATGGATCCATTGAAGGGATAGACCACCATGGATCCATTGAAGGGATAGACCACCATGGTTTCATTGAAGGGATAGACCACCATGGATCCATTGAAGGGATAGACCACCATGGATCCATTGGAGGGATAGACCACCATGGATCCATTGAAGGGATAGACCACCATGGATCCATTGAAGGATAGACCACCATGGACCCATTCAAAGGATAGACCACCATGGATCCATTGAAAGGATAGACCACCATGGACCCATTGAAAGGATAGACCACCATGGAACCATTGAAGGGATAGACCACCATGGAACCATTGAAGGGATAGACCACCATGGAACCATTGAAGGGATAGACCACCATGGATCCATTGAAAGGATAGACCACCATGGACCCATTGAAGGGATAGACCACCATGGATCCATTGAAGGGATAGACCACCGTGGATCCATTGAAGGGATAGACCACCGTGGATCCATTGAAGGGATAGACCACCATGGTTCCATTGAAGGGATAGACCACCATGGATCCATTGAAGGGATAGACCACCATGGATCCATTGAAGGGATAGACCACCATGGATCCATTGAAAGGATAGACCACCATGGATCCATTGAAAGGATAGACCACCATGGATCCATTGAAGGGATAGACCACCATGGATCCATTGAAGGGATAGACCACCATGGATCCATTGAAGGGATAGACCACCATGGATCCATTGAAGGATAGACCACCATGGACCCATTGAAAGCATAGACCACCATGGACCCATTGAAGGATAGACCACCATGGATCCATTGAAGGGATAGACCACCATGGATCCATTGAAGGGATAGACCACCATGGTTCCATTGAAGGGATAGACCACCATGGATCCATTGAAGGGATAGACCACCATGGAACCATTGGAGGGATAGACCACCATGGATCCATTGAAGGGATAGACCACCATGGTTCCATTGAAGGGATATACCACCATGGAACCATTGAAGGCATAGACCACCATGGATCCATTGAAGGGATAGACCACCATGGATCCATTGAAGGGATAGACCACCATGGATCCATTGAAGGGATAGACCACTATGGATCCATTGAAGGGATAGACCACCATGGATCCATTGAAGGGTAGACCACCATGGATCCATTGAAGGGTTAGACCACCATGGATCCATTGAAGGGATAGACCACCATGGATCCATTGAAGGGATAGACCACCATGGATCCATTGAAGGGATAGACCACCATGGATCCATTGAAGGGTAGACCACCATGGATCCATTGAAGGGTAGACCACCATGGATCCATTGAAGGGATAGACCACCATGGATCCATTGAAGGGATAGACCACCATGGATCCATTGAAGGGATAGACCACCATGGATCCATTGAAGGGATAGACCACCATGGACCCATTGAAGGGATAGACCACCATGGTTCCATTGAAGGGATAGACCACCATGGATCCATTGAAGGGATAGACCACCATGGATCCATTGAAGGGATAGACCACCATGGATCCATTGAAAGGATAGACCACCATGGATCCATTGAAAGGATAGACCACCATGGATCCATTGAAGGGATAGACCACCATGGATCCATTGAAGGGATAGACCACCATGGATCCATTGAAGGGATAGACCACCATGGATCCATTGAAGGGATAGACCACCATGGATCCATTGAAGGATAGACCACCATGGACCCATTGAAAGCATAGACCACCATGGACCCATTGAAGGATAGACCACCATGGATCCATTGAAGGGATAGACCACCATGGATCCATTGAAGGGATAGACCACCATGGTTCCATTGAAGGGATAGACCACCATGGATCCATTGAAGGGATAGACCACCATGGAACCATTGGAGGGATAGACCACCATGGATCCATTGAAGGGATAGACCACCATGGTTCCATTGAAGGGATATACCACCATGGAACCATTGAAGGCATAGACCACCATGGATCCATTGAAGGGATAGACCACCATGGATCCATTGAAGGGATAGACCACCATGGATCCATTGAAGGGATAGACCACTATGGATCCATTGAAGGGATAGACCACCATGGATCCATTGAAGGGTAGACCACCATGGATCCATTGAAGGGTTAGACCACCATGGATCCATTGAAGGGTAGACCACCATGGATCCATTGAAGGGATAGACCACCATGGATCCATTGAAGGGATAGACCACAATGGATCCATTGAAGGGATAGACCACCATGGATCCATTGAAGGGTAGACCACCATGGATCCATTGAAGGGTAGACCACCATGGATCCATTGAAGGGATAGACCACCATGGATCCATTGAAGGGATAGACCACCATGGATCCATTGAAGGGATAGACCACCATGGATCCATTGAAGGGATAGACCACCATGGACCCATTGAAGGGATAGACCACCATGGACCCATTGAAGGGATAGACCACCATGGAACCATTGAATGATAGACCACCATGGACCCATTGAAGGGATAGACCACCATGGATCCATTGAAGGGATAGACCACCATGGAACCATTGAAGGGATAGACCACCATGGAACCATTGAATGATAGACCACCATGGACCCATTGAAAGGATAGACCACCATGGACCCATTGAAAGGATAGACCACCATGGATCCATTGAAAGAATAGACCACCATGATTCCATTGAAAGGATAGACCACCATGGATCCATTGAAGGATAGACCACCATGATTCCATTGAAAGGATAGACCACCATGGATCCATTGAAGGGATAGACCACCATGATTCCATTGAAGGGATAGACCACCATGGATCCATTGAAGGGATAGACCACCATGGATCCATTGAAGGGTAGACCACCATGATTCCATTGAAAGGATAGACCACCATGGACCCATTGAAGGGATAGACCACCATGGATCCATTCAAGGGATAGACCACCATGGATGCATTGAAAGGCCTGAACATTTATTGCCGTGATAAATCACATCATCACAACTCTTTCCATGTTGTGCCGGATCCCTTCATCAGGCAGGACAAAGGAGTCTTCCGTGACTCCGCAAACATTGCACCAGCTTATGTTCTGGTGGAGCTCATGTTCTGGTGGAGCTCATGTTCTGGTGGAGCTCATGTTCGGGTGGAGCTCATGTTCTGGCGGAGCTCATGTTCTGGTGGAGCTCATGTTCGGGTGGAGCTCATGTTCGGGTGGAGCTCATGTTCTGGCGGAGCTCATGTTGGGATGGAGCTCATGTTCTGGTGGAGCTCATGTTCGGGTGGAGCTCATGTTCTGGTGGAGCTCATGTTCTGGTGGAGCTCATGTTCTGGTGGAGCTCATGTTCTGGTGGAGCTCATGTTGGGATGGAGCTCATGTTCTGGTGGAGCTCATGTTCGGGTGGAGCTCATGTTCTGGTGGAGCTCATGTTCTGGTTGAGCTCATGTTCGGGTGGAGCTCATGTTCGGGTGGAGCTCATGTTCGGGTGGAGCTCATGTTCTGGTGGAGCTCATGTTCTGGTGGAGCTCATGTTCTGGTGGAGCTCATGTTCTGGTGGAGCTCATGTTCGGGTGGAGCTCATGTTCGGGTGGAGCTCATGTTTGGGTGGAGCTCATGTTTGGGTGGAGCTCATGTTTGGGTGGAGCTCATGTTTGGGTGGAGCTCATGTTTGGGTGGAGCTCATGTTCTGGTGGAGCTCATGTTTTGGTGGAGCTCATGTTTGGGTGGAGCTCATGTTTTGGTGGAGCTCATGTTTTGGTGGAGCTCATGTTCTGGTGGAGCTCATGTTCTGGTGGAGCTCATGTTCTGGTGGAGCTCATGTTTTGGTGGAGCTCATGGATGACACGGGCAGTACATGGATGACACGGGCAGTACATGGATGACACGGGCAGTACATGGATGACACGGGCAGTACACGGATGACACAGGAAATACACGGAAGACACGGGCAGTACATGGATGACACGGGTAGTACATGGATGACACAGGAAATACACGGAAGACACGGGCAGTACATGGATGAAACATGAAGTACATGGATAACAAGGGAAGTACATGGATGACACAGGCAGTACATGGATGACACGGGTAGTACACGGATGACACGGGAAGTACACGGATGACACGGGAAGTACACAGATGACAGGGGTAGTACACGGATGATACAGGAAATACATGGGTGACACGAGCAGTACACGGATGACACGGGAAGTACACGGATGACACGGGCAGTATACGGATGACACGGGAAGTACATGGATAACACATACAGTACATGGATGACACGGGCAGTACATGGATGACACGGGCAGTACATGGATGACACGGGCAGTGCATGGATGACACGGGCAGTACACGGATGACATGGGAAGTACACGGATGACACGGGCAGTACACAGATGACACATGAAGTACACGGATGACACGGGAAGTACACGCATGACACGGGTAGTACACGGATGACACGGGAAGTACATGGATGACACAGGCAGTACACAGATGACACGGGCAGTACACGGATGACACGAGTAGTACACGGATGACACGGGAAGTACACGGATGACACGGGAAGTACACAAATGAGATGACACGGGTAGTACACGAATGACACGGGAAGTACACAGATGACACGGGTAGTACATGGATGACACGGGTAGTACATGGATGACACGGGTAGTACACGGATGACACGGGAAGTACACGGATGACACGGGAAGTACATGGATGACACGGGTAGTACATGGATGACACGGGCAGTACATGGATGACACATGAAGTACACGGATGACACGGGCAGTACACGGATGACACGGGTAGTACACGGATGACACGGGTAGTACATGGATAACAAGAGAAGTACATGGATGACACAGGCAGTACATGGATGACACGGGTAGTACATGGATGACACGGGAAGTACATGGATGACACGGGAAGTACACGGATGACATGGGCAGTATACGGATGACACGGGAAATACACGAATGACACGGGAGGACACGGATGACATGGGCAGTATACGGATGACACGGGAAGTACATGGATGACACATACAGTACATGGATGACACGGGCAGTACATGGATGACACGGGCAGTACATGGATGACACGGGCAGTACACGGATGACACGGGCAGTACATGGATGACACGGGCAGTACACGGATGACACGGGCAGTACACGGATGACACGGGCAGTACACCGATGACACAGGCAGTACACAAATGAGATGACACAGGTAGTACACGGATGACACGGGAAGTACATGGATGACACAGGCAGTACACGGATGACACGGGCAGTACACGGATGACACAGGTAGTACACGGATGACACGGGAAGTACACAAATGAGATGACACGGGTAGTACACGGACGACACAGGTAGTACACGAATGACACGGGTAGTACATGGATGACACGGGTAGTACACGGATGACAAGGGAAGTACACGGATGACATGGGTAGTACATGGATGACACGGGTAGTACACGGATGACAAGGGAAGTACACGGATGACACGGGTAGTACACGGATGACAAGGGAAGTACACGGATGACACGGGTAGTACATGGATGACACGGGTAGTACATGGATGACACATGAAGTACACGGATGACACGGGCAGTACATGGATGACACGGGCAGTACATGGATGACACATGAAGTACACGGATGACACGGGTAGTACATGGATAACAAGGGAAGTACATGGATGACACAGGCAGTACATGGATGACACGGGTAGTACATGGATGACACGGGCAGTTCACGGATGACAGGGGTAGTACACGGATGATACAGGAAATACACGAATGACACGAGCAGTACACGGATGACACGGGAAGTACACAGATGACACGGGAAGTACACAGATGACACGGGCAGTACACGGATGACACGGGCAGTACACGAATGACACGGGTAGTACACGGATGACACGGGCAGTACACGGATGACACGGGCAGTACACGGATGACACGGGAAGTACACGGATGACACGGGCAGTGCATGGATCACACGGGTAGTACACGGATGACACGGGAAGTACACGGATGACACGGGCAGTACATGGATGACACGGGCAGTACACGGATGACAGGGGTAGTACACCGATGACACGGGTAGTACATGGATGACATGGGTAGTAGACGGATGACACGGGAAGTACATGGATGACAGGGGTAGTACATGGATTACACAGGTAGTACATGGATAACACGGGCAGTACACGGATGACACGGGAAGTACACGGATGACACGGGCAGTACATGGATGACAGGGGTAGTACACGGATGATACAGGAAATACACGGATGACACAAGCAGTACACGGATGACACGGTTAGTACACAGATGACACGGTTAGTACACGGATGACACGGGCAGTACACGGATGACAGGGGTAGTACATGGATGACACAGGAAGTACACGGATGACACGGGAAGTACACGGATGACAGGGGTAGTACACGGATGATACAGGAAATACACGGATGACACAAGCAGTACACGGATGACACGGTTAGTACACAGATGACACGGTTAGTACACGGATGACACGGGCAGTACACGGATGACAGGGGTAGTACACGGATGACACGGGTAGTACATGGATGACACGAGAAGTACACCGATGACACGGGTAGTACATGGATGACATGGGTAGTAGACGGATGACACGGGAAGTACACGGATGACACGGGTAGTACATGGATTACACGGGTAGTACATGGATGACACGGGCAGTACACGGATGACACGGGAAGTACACGGATGACACGGGCAGTACATGGATGACACGGGCAGTGCATGGATAACAAGGGAAGTACATGGATGACACAGGCAGTACATGGATCACACGGGTAGTACATGGATGACACGGGAAGTACACGGATGACACGAGAAGTACACGGATGACAGGGGTAGTACACGGATGATACAGGAAATACACGGATGACACAAGCAGTACACGGATGACACGGTTAGTACACAGATGACACGGTTAGTACACGGATGACACAGGCAGTACACAGATGACACATACAGTACATGGATGACACATACAGTACATGGATGACATGGGCAGTACACAAATGAGATGACACGGGTAGTACACGGATGACACGGGTAGTACACGGATGACACGGGCAGTACACGGATGACACAGGAAGTACAACAATGACACGGGTAGTACATGGATGACACAGGCAGTACACGGATGACACGGGAAGTACACGGATGACACGGGAAGTACACATATGACACGGGCAGGACACGGATGACACGGGAAGTACATGGATGACACGGGAAGTACACGGATGACACGAGAAGTACACGGATGACAGGGGTAGTACACGGATGATACAGGAAATACACGGATGACACAAGCAGTACACGGATGACACGGTTAGTACACAGATGACACGGTTAGTACACGGATGACACAGGCAGTACATGGATCACAAGGGTAGTACACGGATGACACGGGAAGTACACGGCTGACACGGGCAGTACACAGATGACACATACAGTACATGGATGACACATACAGTACATGGACATGGGCAGTACACAAATGAGATGACACGGGTAGTACACGGATGACACGGGTAGTACACGGATGACACGGGCAGTACACGGATGACACAGGAAGTACAACAATGACACGGGTAGTACACGGATGACACGGGCAGTACACGGATGACACGGGAAGTACATGGATGACACGGGAAGTACACAGATGACACGGGCAGGACACGGATGACACGGGAAGTACACAGATGACACGGGCAGGACACGGATGACACGGGAAGTACACTGATGACAGGGGTAGTACACCGATGACACGGGTAGTACATGGATGACATGGGTAGTAGACGGATGACACGGGAAGTACATGGATGACAGGGGTAGTACATGGATTACACGGGTAGTACATGGATGACACGGGCAGTAAACGGATGACACGGGAAGTACACGGATGACACGGGCAGTACATGGATGACACATGAAGTACACAGATGACACGGGCAGTGCATGGATCACACGGGTAGTACATGGATGACACGGGAAGTACACGGATGACACGGGAAGTACACGGATGACAGGGGTAGTACATGGATGATACAGGAAATACACGGATGACACAAGCAGTACACGGATGACACGGTTAGTACACAGATGACACGGTTAGTACATGGATGACACGGGCAGTACACGGATGACAGGGGTAGTACATGGATGACACGGGAAGTACACGGATGACACGGTTAGTACACGGATGACATGGGCAGTACACGGATGACAGGGGTAGTACACGGATGACACGGGTAGTACATGGATGACACGAGAAGTACACCGATGACACGGGTAGTACATGGATGACATGGGTAGTAGACGGATGACACGGGAAGTACACGGATGACACGGGTAGTACATGGATTACACGGGTAGTACATGGATGACACGGGAAGTACACGGATGACACGAGAAGTACACGGATGACAGGGGTAGTACACGGATGATACAGGAAATACACAGATGACACAAGCAGTACACGGATGACACGGTTAGTACACAGATGACACGGTTAGTACACGGATGACACAGGCAGTACACAGATGACACATACAGTACATGGATGACACATACAGTACATGGATGACATGGGCAGTACACAAATGAGATGACACGGGTAGTACACGGATGACACGGGTAGTACACGGATGACACGGGCAGTACACGGATGACACAGGAAGTACAACAATGACACGGGTAGTACATGGATGACACGGGCAGTACACGGATGACACGGGAAGTACACGGATGACACGGGAAGTACACAGATGACACGGGCAGGACACGGATGACACGGGAAGTACATGGATGACACGGGAAGTACACGGATGACACGAGAAGTACACGGATGACAGGGGTAGTACACGGATGATACAGGAAATACACGGATGACACAAGCAGTACACGGATGACATGGTTAGTACACAGATGACACGGTTAGTACACGGATGACACAGGCAGTACATGGATCACAAGGGTAGTACACGGATGACACGGGAAGTACACGGATGACACGGGCAGTACACAGATGACACATACAGTACATGGATGACACATACAGTACATGGATGACATGGGCAGTACACAAATGAGATGACACGGGTAGTACACGGATGACACGGGTAGTACACGGATGACACGGGCAGTACACGGATGACACAGGAAGTACAACAATGACACAGGTAGTACACGGATGACACGGGCAGTACACGGATGACACGGGAAGTACATGGATGACACGGGAAGTACACAGATGACACGGATGACACAGGAAGTACACAGATGACACGGGCAGGACACGGATGACACGGGAAGTACACTGATGACAGGGGTAGTACACCGATGACACGGGTAGTACATGGATGACATGGGTAGTAGACGGATGACACGGGAAGTACATGGATGACAGGGGTAGTACATGGATTACACGGGTAGTACATGGATGACACGGGCAGTACACGGATGACACGGGAAGTACACGGATGACACGGGCAGTACATGGATGACACATGAAGTACACGGATGACACGGGCAGTGCATGGATCACACGGGTAGTACATGGATGACACGGGAAGTACATGGATGACACGGGAAGTACACGGATGACAGGGGTAGTACATGGATGATACAGGAAATACACGGATGACACAAGCAGTACACGGATGACATGGTTAGTACACAGATGACACGGTTAGTACACGGATGACACGGGCAGTACACGGATGACAGGGGTAGTACATGGATGACACGGGAAGTACACGGATGACACGGGAAGTACACGGATGACAGGGGTAGTACACGGATGATACAGGAAATACACGGATGACACAAGCAGTACACGGATGACACGGTTAGTACACAGATGACACGGTTAGTACACGGATGACACAGGCAGTACATGGATGACATGGGAAGTACACGGATGACACGGGAAGTACACGGATGACAGGGGTAGTGCACCGATGACACGGGTAGTACATGGATGACATGGGTAGTAGACGGATGACACGGGAAGTACACGGATGACACGGGTAGTACATGGATTACACGGGTAGTACATGGATGACACGGGCAGTACACGGATGACACGGGAAGTACACGGATGACACGGGCAGTACACGGATGACACGGGCAGTACACAGATGACACATACAGTACATGGATGACACATACAGTACATGGATGACATGGGCAGTACACAAATGAGATGACACGGGTAGTACACGGATGACACGGGCAGTACACGGATGACACGGGAAGTACATGGATGACACGGGAAGTACACAGATGACACGGATGACACAGGAAGTACACAGATGACACGGGCAGGACACGGATGACACGGGAAGTACACTGATGACAGGGGTAGTACATGGATGACATGGGTAGTAGACGGATGACACGGGAAGTACATGGATGACAGGGGTAGTACATGGATTACACGGGTAGTACATGGATGACACGGGCAGTACACGGATGACACGGGAAGTACACGGATGACACGGGCAGTACATGGATGACACATGAAGTACACGGATGACACGGGCAGTGCATGGATCACACGGGTAGTACATGGATGACACGGGAAGTACATGGATGACACGGGAAGTACACGGATGACAGGGGTAGTACATGGATGATACAGGAAATACACGGATGACACAAGCAGTACACGGATGACACGGTTAGTACACAGATGACACGGTTAGTACACGGATGACACGGGCAGTACACGGATGACAGGGGTAGTACACGGATGACACGGGAAGTACACGGATGACAGGGGTAGTACACGGATGATACAGGAAATACACGGATGACACAAGCAGTACACGGATGACACGGTTAGTACACAGATGACACGGTTAGTACACGGATGACACAGGCAGTACATGGATGACATGGGAAGTACACGGATGACACGGGAAGTACACGGATGACAGGGGTAGTGCACCGATGACACGGGTAGTACATGGATGACATGGGTAGTAGACGGATGACACGGGAAGTACACGGATGACACGGGTAGTACATGGATTACACGGGTAGTACATGGATGACACGGGCAGTACACGGATGACACGGGAAGTACACGGATGACACGGGCAGTACACGGATGACACGGGCAGTGCATGGATAACAAGGGAAGTACATGGATGACACAGGCAGTACATGGATCACACGGGTAGTACACGGATGACACGGGCAGTACACAGATGACACAGGAAGTACAACAATGACACGGGTAGTACACGGATGACACGGGCAGTACACGGATGACACGGGAAGTACATGGATGACACGGGAAGTACACAGATGACACGGATGACACGGGAAGTACACAGATGACACGGGCAGGACACAGATGACACGGGAAGTACACTGATGACAGGGGTAGTACACCGATGACACGGGTAGTACATGGATGACATGGGTAGTAGACGGATGACACGGGAAGTACATGGATGACAGGGGTAGTACATGGATTACACGGGTAGTACATGGATGACACGGGCAGTACACGGATGACACGGGAAGTACACGGATGACACGGGCAGTACATGGATGACACATGAAGTACACGGATGACACGGGCAGTGCATGGATCACACGGGTAGTACATGGATGACACGGGAAGTACATGGATGACACGGGAAGTACACGGATGACAGGGGTAGTACATGGATGACACGGGAAGTACACGGATGACACGGGAAGTACACGGATGACAGGGGTAGTACACGGATGATACAGGAAATACACGGATGACACAAGCAGTACACGGATGACACGGTTAGTACACAGATGACACGGTTAGTACACGGATGACACAGGCAGTACATGGATGACATGGGAAGTACACGGATGACACGGGAAGTACACGGATGACAGGGGTAGTGCACCGATGACACGGGTAGTACATGGATGACATGGGTAGTAGACGGATGACACGGGAAGTACACGGATGACACGGGTAGTACATGGATTACACGGGTAGTACATGGATGACACGGGCAGTACACGGATGACACGGGAAGTACACGGATGACACGGGCAGTACACGGATGACACGGGCAGTGCATGGATAACAAGGGAAGTACATGGATGACACAGGCAGTACATGGATCACACGGGAAGTACACGATGACACGAGAAGTACACGGATGACAGGGGTAGTACACGGATGATACAGGAAATACACGGATGACACAAGCAGTACACGGATGACACGGTTAGTACACAGATGACACGGTTAGTACACGGATGACACAGGCAGTACATGGATCACAAGGGTAGAACACGGATGACACGGGAAGTACACGGATGACACGGGCAGTACACAGATGACACATACAGTACATGGATGACACATACAGTACATGGATGACACATACAGTACATGGATGACATGGGCAGTACACAAATGAGATGACACGGGTAGTACACGGATGACACGGGTAGTACACGGATGACACGGGCAGTACACGGATGACACAGGAAGTACAACAATGACACGGGTAGTACACGGATGACACGGGCAGTACACGGATGACACGGGAAGTACACAGATGACACGGGAAGTACACAGATGACACGGGCAGGACACGGATGACACGGGAAGTACACTGATGACACGGGCAGGACACGGATGACACAGGAAGTACACTGATGACACGGGCAGTACACGGACGACACGGGCAGTACACAGACGACACGGGCAGTACATGGATGACACGGGCAGTACATGGATGACACAGGAAGTACACTGATGATACGGGCAGTACATGGATGACATGGGAAGTACACTGATGACACGGGAAGTACACGGATGACACGGGAAGTACACAGATGACACGGGCAGGACACGGATGACACGGGAAGTACACTGATGACAGGGGTAGTACACCGATGACACGGGTAGTACATGGATGACATGGGTAGTAGACGGATGACACGGGAAGTACATGGATGACAGGGGAAGTACATGGATGACAGGGGTAGTACATGGATTACACGGGTAGTACATGGATGACACGGGCAGTACACGGATGACACGGGAAGTACACGGATGACACGGGCAGTACATGGATGACACATGAAGTACACGGATGACACGGGCAGTGCATGGATCACACGGGTAGTACATGGATGACACGGGAAGTACACAGATGACACGGGAAGTACACGGATGACAGGGGTAGTACATGGATGATACAGGAAATACACGGATGACACAAGCAGTACACGGATGACACGGTTAGTACACAGATGACACGGTTAGTACATGGATGACACGGGCAGTACACGGATGACAGGGGTAGTACATGGATGACACGGGAAGTACACGGATGACACGGGAAGTACACGGATGACAGGGGTAGTGCACGGATGATACAGGAAATACACGGATGACACGGTTAGTACACGGATGACACGGTTAGTACACAGATGACACGGTTAGTACACGGATGACACGGGCAGTACACGGATGACAGGGGTAGTACACGGATGACACGGGTAGTACATGGATGACACGAGAAGTACACCGATGACACGGGTAGTACATGGATGACATGGGTAGTAGACGGATGACACGGGAAGTACACGGATGACACGGGTAGTACATGGATTACACGGGTAGTACATGGATGACACGGGCAGTACACGGATGACACGGGAAGTACACGGATGACACGGGCAGTACACGGATGACACGGGCAGTGCATGGATAACAAGGGAAGTACATGGATGACACAGGCAGTACATGGATCACACGGGTAGTACATGGATGACACGGGAAGTACACGATGACACGAGAAGTACACGGATGACAGGGGTAGTACACGGATGATACAGGAAATACACAGATGACACAAGCAGTACACGGATGACACGGTTAGTACACAGATGACACGGTTAGTACACGGATGACACAGGCAGTACATGGATCACAAGGGTAGTACACGGATGACACGGGAAGTACACGGATGACACGGGCAGTACACAGATGACACATACAGTACATGGATGACACATACAGTACATGGATGACACATACAGTACATGGATGACATGGGCAGTACACAAATGAGATGACACGGGTAGTACACGGATGACACGGGTAGTACACGGATGACACGGGCAGTACACGGATGACACAGGAAGTACAACAATGACACGGGTAGTACACGGATGACACGGGCAGTACACGGATGACACGGGAAGTACACGGATGACACGGGAAGTACACAGATGACACGGGCAGGACACGGATGACACGGGAAGTACACAGATGACACGGGCAGGACATGGATGACACGGGAAGTACACTGATGACACGGGCAGGATACGGATGACACAGGAAGTACACTGATGACACAGGCAGTACACAGACGACACGGGCAGTACACGGATGACACGGGCAGTACACGGATGACACGGGCAGTACACGGATGACACGGGCAGTACATGGATGACACAGGAAGTACACTGATGATACGGGCAGTACACGGATGACACGGGCAGTACACAGATGACACCGGAAGCACACAGATGACACGGGCAGTACATGGATAACAAGGGAAGTACACGGATGACACGGGCAGTACACGGATGACACGGGAAGTACACGGATGGCGCGGGAAGTACACGGATGACGCGGGCAGTATACGGATGACACGGGCAGTACACGGATGACACGGGAAGTACACAGATGACGCGGGAAGTACACGGATGACGCGGGCAGTACACGGATGACGCGGGCAGTACACGGATGACACAGGAAGTACACGGATGAAACGGGCAGTACACGGATGACACGGGAAGTACACGGATGACACGGGAAGTACACGGATGACACGGGAAGTACACGGATGACACGGGTAGTACACGGATGACACGGGCAGGACACAAATGACACGGGAAGTACACGGATGACACGGGCAGGACACGGATGACACGGGCAGGACACAAATGACACGGGAAGTACACGGATGACACGGGAAGTACACGGATGACACGGGAAGTACACAGATGACACGGGCAGTACATGGATAACAAGGGAAGTACACGGATGACGCGGGCAGTACACGGATGACACGGGCAGTACACGGATGACATGGGCAGTACACGGATGACACGGGCAGGACACGGATGACACGGGCAGGACACAAATGACACGGGAAGGACACGGATGACACGGGCAGGACACGGATGACACGGGAAGTACATGGATGACATGGGTAGTAGACGGATGACACGGGTAGTACATGGATGACACGGGAAGTACACGGATGACACGGGAAGTACACGGATGACATGGGCAGGACACGGGAAGTACACGGATGACACGGGCAGGACACGGATGACGGTTGGCACCGGCATTTGTGTTTTTGTCTCTAAGTGAGGAACTGTCAGGAATTTTTGTGTCTGGGGGAGGGGGATATTTATACCAAATAAGGCTGCAGAGTGATTTGTGTTCCTGGGGGGGAGATGGCAGAGCCACCCGTCTACATTGTCCCCTCCCCCCCTACACCGTGCTCATCACTGTCCCCCTTACACCGTGCTCATCACTGTCCCCCCCCACATCAACAGAACATGAGCTCCACCCGAACATGAGCCCCACCCGAACATGAGCTCCACCAGAACATGAGCTCCACCAGAACATGAGCTCCACCAGAACATGAGCACCACCAGAACACGAGCTCCACCCGAACACGAGCTCCACCAGAACATGAACTCCACCCGAACATGAGCTCCATCAGAACATGAGCTCCACCCGAACATGAGCTCCACCAGAACATGAGCTCCACCAGAACATGAGCTCCACCCCAACATGAGCTCCACCAGAACATGAGCTCCACCAGAACATGAGCTCCACCAGAACATGAGCCCCACCCGAACATGAGCTCCACCAGAACATGAGCTCCACCAGAACATGAGCCCCATCCGAACATGAGCTCCACCAGAACATGAGCCCCACCAGAACATGAGCCCCATCCGAACATGAGCTCCACCAGAACATGAGCTCCACCAGAACATGAGCTCCACCAGAACATGAGCCCCATCCGAACATGAGCTCCACCAGAACATGAGCTCCACCAGAACATGAGCTCCACCAGAACATGAGCTCCACCAGAACATGAGCCCCACCCGAACATGAGCTCCACCAGAACATGAGCTCCACCAGAACATGAGCCCCATCCGAACATGAGCTCCACCAGAACATGAGCTCCACCCGAACATGACCTCCACCAGAACATGAGCTCCACCAGAACATGAGCCCCACCCGAACATGAGCTCCACCAGAACATGAGCTCCACCAGAACATGAGCCCCACCCGAACATGAGCTCCACCCGAACATGAGCTCCACCAGAACATGACCTCCACCAGAACATGAGCTCCACCCGAACATGAGCTCCACCCGAACATGAGCCCCATACTATCCGTGTCCTGCCTGTATAGAAGTCGTGTGTCACGTGACCCAACATTAAAGTGATCTCAGATCCTCGCCTGCTTCTGTCCTATAGATCCCGCCCAGTGGAGGATCCCACCAATCAGGTTGCAGTAAACATGAATCAGTCAATATTGGCAATCCTGCCGGTATCTTGTCCTCCGGCTCCCTTCCAATGACAGGTACACTTTGTCTGCATGTGAAGGACAGAGCCTGGACCCTGCGCTCCTCCATGCCGGGCATAATGAGGAGGTGCGGGGGATGTGGAGGGGTCTCTGCGCTCCACTGACCCCCCGGGGGGAGGGGAGGATTGGATGTCTCTCCTCCATATGGGACTCTGTAAGTCCCGGCGACTCCTCTGTAATATTAATGAGGGAGATCCGGTGTCACCCGGCTATGAAACGCGTCGCATGACAACCCGCGCCCAACTATCCTCCGAATAAAGAGAACCCGTAACATATGGTTGCAATCAGAACCGGGGCCTCTGAGTAACCAATCAGAACCGGGGGCATCTGAACACCTAATCAGAACCGGGGTCTCTAAGCAACCAATCAGAACCGGGGCCTCTGAGCAACCAATCAGAACCGGGGCCTCTGAGCAACCAATCAGAACCGGGGGCATCTGAGCAACCAATCAGACCCGGGGCATCTGAGCAACCAATCAGAACCGGGAGCCTCTAAAGAACCAATCAGAACCGGGGGCCTCTGAGCAACCAATCAGAATCGGGGCCTCTAAACACCTCATCAGAACCGGGGCTTCTGAGCATCCAATCAGAACCGGGGCCTCTGAACAACCATCAGAACCGGGGCCTCTGAGCAACCAATCAGAAGCGGGGCCTCTGAGCAACCAATCAGAACCGGGGCCTCTGAGTAACCAATCAGAACCGGGGCCTCTGAACACCTAATCAGAACCGGGGGGGTCTCTAAGCAACCAATCAGAACCGGGGCCTCTGAGTAACCAATCAGAACCGGGGCCTCTGAGTAACCAATCAGAACCGGGGCCTCTGAACACCTAATCAGAACCGGGGGGGTCTCTAAGCAACCAATCAGAACCGGGGCCTCTGAGTAACCAATCAGAACCGGGGCCTCTGAGTAACCAATCAGAACCGGGGCCTCTGAGTAACCAATCAGAACCAGGGCCTCTGAACACCTAATCAGAACCGGGGCCTCTGGACACCTAATCAGAACCGGGGCCTCTGAGTAACCAATCAGAACCGGGGCCTCTGAACACCTAATCAGAACCGGGGGTCTCTAAGCAACCAATCAGAACCGGGGCCTCTGAGTAACCAATCAGAACCGGGGCCTCTGATCATCCTCTATGCCCCAACAGGTCATGTTTTTAGGCTTTCCATTATTTTGCACAGGTGATTTGATCAGTTTCACTGCCTTAGTAATTAACACAGCCGTTTCATTTGAGGGAAATCCTGAAAACATGACCTGTTGGGGCACCTTGAGCACTGAAGTTGAGAAACACTGATCTATGCAGACATTGTAGGACTGATTCCCGTCCATTAGACGTCTCGGTATTCCTGGGTTGGTGGGCGTGTCCGATGGCCGGGATTGTGTGTGGGGGTGACACTCGGGGTCAGAGGGCGAGGTGACAACGTTTTCAGTAAAAACATGAAAAATGCAAACATGTGAATTCCACAAAGACGTGACAATTCCCAAATAGAGGAACCAGGAGAGCCCCCGGAGGGAGGAGAGGAGAGCCCCCGGAGGGAGGAGAGGAGAGCCCCCGGAGGGAGGAGGAGAGCCCCCGTCTGTCCGGCTGCTGGAATCCCAGCAAATGTTGGTGACAATGTAACACAGACGGGTGAGAGGTGGTCAGGATCGGGTGGAAATGGCACACCGAGGGAACTGGGCACTGAGGGAATTGGGGAACTGAGGGAACTGGGCACTGAGGGAACTGGGCACTGAGGGAATTGGGGGACTGAGGGAACTGGGCACTGAGGGAATTGGGGGACTGAGGGAACTGGGCACTGAGGGAATTGGGGCACTGAGGGAATTAGGCACTGAGGGAATTAGGCACTGAGGGAACTGGGCACTGAGGGAATTGGGGCACTGAGGGAATTGAGGCACTGAGGGAATTGGGCACTGAGGGAATTAGGCACTGAGGGAATTGGGGCACTGAGGGAATTAGGCACTGAGGGAATTGGGCACTGAGGGAATTAGGCACTGAGGGAATTGGGCACTGAGGGAATTAGGCACTGAGGGAATTGGGGCACTGAGGGAATTGGGGCACTGAGGGAATTTGGCACTAAGGGAATTGGGGCACTGAGGGAATGTGGCACTAAGGGAATTGGGGCACTGAGGGAATTGGGGCACTGAGGGAATTGGGGCACTGAGGGAATTTGGCACTAAGGGAATTGGGGCACTGAGGGAATGTGGCACTAAGGGAATTGGGGCACTGAGGGAACTGGGCACTGAGGGAATTGAGCACTGAGGGAATTGGGGGACTGAGGGAACTGGGCACTGAGGGAACTGGGCACTGAGGGAATTGGGGGACTGAGGGAACTGGGCACTGAGGGAATTGGGGCACTGAGGGAATTAGGCACTGAGGGAATTAGGCACTGAGGGAACTGGGCACTGAGGGAATTGGGGCACTGAGGGAATTGAGGCACTGAGGGAATTGGGCACTGAGGGAATTAGGCACTGAGGGAATTGGGGCACTGAGGGAATTAGGCACTGAGGGAATTGGGCACTGAGGGAATTAGGCACTGAGGGAATTGGGCACTGAGGGAATTAGGCACTGAGGGAATTGGGGCACTGAGGGAATTGGGGCACTGAGGGAATTTGGCACTAAGGGAATTGGGGCACTGAGGGAATGTGGCACTAAGGGAATTGGGGCACTGAGGGAACTGGGCACTGAGGGAATTGAGCACTGAGGGAATTGGGGGACTGAGGGAACTGGGCACTGAGGGAATTGGGGCACTGAGGGAATTGGTTACTGAGGGAATTGGGGCACTGAGGGAATTGGTTACTGAGGGAATTGGGGCACTGAGGGAATTGGTTACTGAGGGAATTGGGGCACTGAAGGAACTGGGCACTGAGGGAATTGGGCACTAAGGGAATTTGGCACTGAGGGAATTGGGCACTGAGGAAACTGGGACACCAAGGGAACCGGAGAACCAATGAAACTGGTCACCAAGGGAACTGGCAGAACAAGGGAACTTGGGCACTGAAGAAACCAGAGCACCAGGGGGACTGGCACACAGAAGGAATCAGGGCAATAAAGAAACTGGCCTATTAAGGGGAATTAAGGCACTGACTGAAGTGGCACACCAAAGTAACAAGAGGACTGAGAGGACTGGCACTCTGAGGGTACTGGGGCACTGAGGGAACTGGCACAACAGGGGAACTGAAGGAACTGGTACAATGAGGGAACCAGGGCAGTGAGGAAACTGACACACCAAAATAACTGGCATGATGAGAAAACTGGGGCACTGAAGGAACTAGCATGCCAAGAGAACCTGGGCACTGAGTAAACTGGCAAACTGAAGAAACCAGGGCACCGAGGGAACTGGCACAACAGAACCAGGGCACTGAGGGAACTGGCACAACAGAACCAGGGCACTGAGGGAACTGGCACAACAGAACCAGGGCACTGAGGGAACTGGGACAACAGAACCAGGGCACTGAGGGAACTGGCACAGCAACAGAACCTGGGCACTGAGGGAACTGATATGTCGATGGAACTGGCACAACAAGGAAACTGGGGAACTAAAGGAACTGGCACAACAACGGAACCTGGGCACTGAGGGAACTGGCACAACAATAGAACCTGGGCTCTGAGGGAACTGATATGTCAATGGAACTGGCACAATGAGGGAAACGGGACAGTGAGGGAACTGACGCACCAAGAAAACTGGCATTACGAGAAAACCAGGGCACCAAGGGAACTGTCACTCTGAGGGAACCGGGGCACTGAGGGAACTGTCACACGAAGAACCCCTGGCATTATGCGAAGACTGAGACACCGACAGAACTGGCACAACAAGGAGACTGAGGAACTAAAGCAACGGGCAGAATAAGGGAAACGGGACAGCGGGGGAAACGACACACCAAGATATCCTGGCACTACGAGAAAAAGTGGGGCACTGAGGGAACTGCCACACGAAGAACCCCTGGCATTATGCGAAGACTGGGGCCCTGAGGGAACTGGCACACCGAGAGAACCAGGGGGGGGGACTGAGACACCGTCAGAACTGGCACACCGAGGGAACCGGGGGGGGGGGACTGAGACACCGTCAGAACTGGCACAACAAGGAGACCGAGGAACTAAAGGAACGGGCACAATGAGGGAAACGGGACAGCGGGGGAACCGACACACCAAGATATCCGGGCACTACGAGAAAAAGTGGGGCCCTGAGGGGGTTGGCGCACAGAGAGAAGCGGGTCACGGAGGGAACGCCCGGGTGAGACTCGCAGGGGCACCTTGAAAAAGAGAAAGTTAGAGAAGTGACATAAAGTTGAGGAAGAGAAGTGGAGGAGGGAGGGGGAGGGGAGAGGCGCGCAGGAGGAGGAGGAGGAGGAGGAGGAGGAGGAGAAGAAAGGAAAATCATTCCAGACGGAGAGTGAAGAGGGAGAGACAGGAAAGTTCTCAGCAGACATGAGACCCAACGCCGACATCAACGCCCTGAACCTGGACACCTACGGCCTGTCCCTCATCACCGCCAAGGAGGACGTCCTCAACGACCGCATCTCCACCGACTGGTGAGACTACTTCCCGGGACGGGGTGCCCGCCACAGATTGGGGGGGATCAGGGGTAAGGGAAGGGGGGGATCAGGGGTAAGGGGGGGATCAGGGGTGAGGGAAGGGGGGGATCAGGGGTGAGGGAAGGGGGGATCAGGGGTGAGGGAAGGGGGGGATCAGGGGTAAGGGAAGGGGGGGATCAGGGGTAAGGGGGGGATCAAGGGTAAGGGAAGGGGGGGATCAGGGGTGAGGGAAGGGGGGGATCAGGGGTGAGGGAAGGGGGGGATCAGGGGTAAGGGAAGGGGGGCATCAGGGGTAAGGGAAGGGGGGATCAGGGGTAAGGGAAGGGGGGCTTCAGGTTCTGGAATGAGGATAGAAAGTTCTGCACTGCATACTAATGATGTGTCAGAGGAGAAGATGGGGCATCACTGGGGGGCATCACCACCTGTATTTACCCCGTCCCACACCAAACTTCCCGAATCCCCCCCACCACCTGTATTTACCCCGTCCCACACCAAACTCCCCCCCACCACCTGTATTTACCCCGTCCCACACCAAACTACCCCAATCCCCCCCCACCACCTGTATTTACCCCGTCCCCCACCAAACTTCCCCCCCACCACCTGTATTTACCCCGTCCCACACCAAACTTTCCGAATCCCCCCCCACCACCTGTATTTACCCCGTCCCACACCAAACTTCCCGAATCCCCCCCCACCACCTGTATTTACCCCCCCCCCCCACACCAAACTTCCCCAATCCCCCCCACCTCCTGTATTTACCCCGTCCCACACCAAACTTCCCCAATCCCCCCCCCCACCACCTGTATTTACCCCCCCCCCCACACCAAACTTCCCCAATCCCCCCCACCTCCTGTATTTACCCCGTCCCACACCAAACTTCCCCAATCCCCCCCCACCACCTGTATTTACCCCGTCCCCCACCAAACTTCCCGAATCCCCCCCCCCCACCACCTGTAGACCTCAGACAGGCCTGACAATCCCACAACCCACCTCTTCTTCCAGGGCCCACGGGTACCCAATGACCTGGGGCCCCTGAGGAAGGAGGGTGGAGGGGACTTTGTGAAGTTCAGGATGGAAGACTCCCGAGCCGAGGACATGATGGAGCCGAGGAGACTCAGGAGGACACTATGGAGCAGAGGAGACTCAGGAGGACACGATGGAGCCGAGGAGACTCAGGAGGACACTATGGAGCCGAGGAGACTCAGGAGGACACTATGGAGCCGAGGAGACTCAGGAGGACACTATGGAGCAGAGGAGACTCAGGAGGACACAATGGAGCCGAGGAGACTCAGGAGGACACGATGGAGCTGAGGAGACTCAGGAGGACACGATGGAGCTGAGGAGATTCAGGAGGACACGATGGAGCTGAGGAGGACACGATGGAGCCGAGGAGGACACTATGAAGCCGAGGAGACTCAGGAGGACACAATGGAGCTGAGGAGGACACGATGGAGCCGAGGAGACTCAGGAGGACACAATGGAGCTGAGGAGGAAACGATGGAGCCGAGGAGACTCAGGAGGACACTATAGAGCCGAGGAGGACACTATAGAGCCGAGGAGGACACTATAGAGCCGAGGAGGACATGGTGGAGCCGAGGAGACTCAGGATGACACGATGGAGCCGAGGAGACTCAGGAGGACACGATGGAGCTGAGGAGACTCAGGAGGACATTATGGACCCGAGGAGACTCAGGAGGACACGATGGAGCCGAGGAGAACACGATGGAGCCGAGGAGGACACAATGGAGCCGAGGAGGACACGATGGAGCCGAGGAGGACACTATGACTATAAATAAGACCCAAATATGTAGCTGAACAGTGACACCAGAGGAAATTATTCACCCCCCCCCCCCCCCCGAAATCTGCACCAGAATGAGGGCCGGAAATCTTCCAAGACTCACAATCTACAAAGAATCCGAATATCCAGGATTACCGACTTCTCAAGTTCATCTGCCCCGTGACTTACATCACCTATGACATCACCTATGACATCAGCACTATTATATCCAATCACATTATTATATCCATCTCATTATTATACACATCACAGGAAGCCTGGCTGTGATTGGACATAATAGTGATGAGGTCATCCACCTGATCACCTTCAAAGGCACTTCGGAGCTCCATTTATAAAATACAAATACTCGGGATATTTATACACTTGTGTCTGTATGTAAAGGGGAACCTAGATGACCCACGCCAAGAGGTAGGTGACCCACACCAAGGGGTAGGTGACCCACACCAAGGGTTGGTGACCCAGACCAAGGGGTTGATGACCCACACCAAGAGGTAGATGACCAGACTAAGGGGTAGATGACCACACCAAGGGGTAGATAACCAGACCAAGGGGTAGATGGCCCACACCAAGGGGTAGATAACCAGACCAAGGGGTAGGTGACCCACACCAAGGGGTAGGTGACCCACACCAAGGGGTAGATAACCAGACCAAGGGGTAGATAACCAGACCAAGGGGTAGGTGACCCACACCAAGAGGTAGATAACCAGACCAAGGGGTAGATGGCCCACACCAAGGGGTAGGTGACCCACACCAAGGGGTAGATAACCAGACCAAGGGGTAGATGGCCCACACCAAGGGGTAGGTGACCCACACCAAGGGGTAGGTGACCCACACCAAGGGGTAGGTGACCCACACCAAGGGGTAGATGACCCACACCAAGGGGTAGATAACCAGACCAATGGGTAGGTGACCCACACCAAGGGGTAGGTGACCCACACCAAGGGGTAGATGACCCACACCAAGGGGTAGATGACCCACACCAAGGGGTAGATGACCCACACCAAGAGGTAGATGACCAGACCAAGGGGTAGATGACCAGACCAAGAGGTAGATGACCCACACCAAGGGGTAGATGACCCACACCAAGAGGTAGATGACCCACACCAAGGGGTAGGTGACCCACACCAAGGGGTAGATGACCCACACCAAGAGGTAGATGACCCACACCAAGGGGTAGGTGACCCACACCAAGGGGTAGATGACCCACACCAAGGGGTAGATGACCCACACCAAGGGGTAGATGACCCACACCAAGAGGTAGATGACCAGACCAAGGGGTAGATGACCAGACCAAGAGGTAGATGACCCACACCAAGGGGTAGATGACCAGACCAAGAGGTAGATGACCAGACCAAGAGGTAGATGACCAGACCAAGAGGTAGATGACCAAACCAAGGGGTAGATGACCAGACCAAGAGGTAGATGACCCACACCAAGGGGTAGATGACCCACACCAAGAGGTAGATGACCCACACCAAGGGGTAGGTGACCCACACCAAGGGGTAGATGACCCACACCAAGAGGTAGATGACCCACACCAAGGGGTAGGTGACCCACACCAAGGGGTAGATGACCCACACCAAGGGGTAGATGACCCACACCAAGGGGTAGATGACCCACACCAAGAGGTAGATGACCAGACCAAGGGGTAGATGACCAGACCAAGAGGTAGATGACCCACACCAAGGGGTAGATGACCAGACCAAGAGGTAGATGACCAGACCAAGAGGTAGATGACCAGACCAAGAGGTAGATGACCAAACCAAGGGGTAGATGACCAGACCAAGAGGTAGATGACCCACACCAAGGGGTAGATGACCCACACCAAGAGGTAGATGACCCACACCAAGGGGTAGGTGACCCACACCAAGGGGTAGATGACCCACACCAAGAGGTAGATGACCCACACCAAGGGGTAGGTGACCCACACCAAGGGGTAGATGACCCACACCAAGGGGTAGATGACCCACACCAAGGGGTAGATGACCCACACCAAGAGGTAGATGACCAGACCAAGGGGTAGATGACCAGACCAAGAGGTAGATGACCCACACCAAGGGGTAGATGACCAGACCAAGAGGTAGATGACCCACACCAAGAGGTAGATGACCCACACCAAGGGGTAGATGACCAGACCAAGAGGTAGATGACCCACACCAAGGGGTAGATGACCCACACCAAGGGGTAGATGACCAGACCAAGAGGTAGATGACCAGACCAAGAGGTAGGTGACCAAACCAAGGGGTAGATGACCCACACTAAGGGGTAGGCGATACCTAATATAAGATGTTCCACACCAAGGGGTACCTGATATTAGATGACCCCACCAACTTAATGTAAATACGTAATAAAGGGCGACTCGTACAAAGGGGGACCTCAGATGAGACGACCCACAGCAAGAAGTATCTTAGCAAAGTGATCCATGTCTGGGGGTCCCTGATATGAGATGACCCGTGTGAAGGGGGCTCCTGATAGTGTGTCGGGGGGGGGGGGGTCTGAGTGAGGATGATGAGGATGATGGAGCCACCACACCTCAATATATACCATTGATAGAGAATGCCCCCCCCCCCACACCGTATTCATCCTCCGTCTGGATGACACACCCTCCCGGAGGACAGGAGGGGGAGGGGCACAGAGTGTGACAGGACACGCCCCCTTCTATCTGTCAGCTCAGATTTCCTCCTCTGTGGCCCGTCTGTCAGCTGCAGGACATATGTGACTCTCTAACACTCTCATGTGACATCAAAGCCGTCTCTCCATCACCATGATAAGTGTCTCTAGCACTCTCCTGCTACAATATCAATACCACCGAGGGAATTCTTCTACCGTGAGAGAGCTTGGCACTCTCCTGTATCATGTCTGCAGTCTCTGACCATCTCCTGTACTATGTCTGCAGTCTCTGACCATCTCCTGTACTATGTCTGCAGTCTCTGACCATCTCCTGTACTATGTCTGCAGTCTCTGATCATCTCCTGTACTATGTCTGCAGTCTCTGATCATCTCCTGTACTATGTCTGCAGTCTCTGACCATCTCCTGTACTATGTCTGCAGTCTCTGATCATCTCCTGTATTATGTCTGCAGTCTCTGATCATCTCCTGTATTATGTCTGCAGTCTCTGATCATCTCCTGTATTATGTCTGCAGTCTCTGATCATCTCCTGTACTATGTCTGCAGTCTCTGACCATCTCCTGTACTATGTCTGCAGTCTCTGACCATCTCCTGTACTATGTCTGCAGTCTCTGATCATCTCCTGTACTATGTCTGCAGTCTCTGATCATCTCCTGTATCATGTCTGCAGTCTCTGACCATCTCCTGTACTATGTCTGCAGTCTCTGACCATCTCCTGTATTATGTCTGCAGTCTCTGATCATCTCCTGTACTATGTCTGCAGTCTCTGACCATCTCCTGTATCATGTCTGCAGTCTCTGACCATCTCCTGTACTATGTCTGCAGTCTCTGATCATCTCCTGTACTATGTCTGCAGTCTCTGATCATCTCCTGTACTATGTCTGCAGTCTCTGATCATCTCCTGTATTATGTCTGCAGTCTCTGATCATCTCCTGTATTATGTCTGCAGTCTCTGATCATCTCCTGTATTATGTCTGCAGTCTCTGATCATCTCCTGTATTATGTCTGCAGTCTCTGACCATCTCCTGTACTATGTCTGCAGTCTCTGATCATCTCCTGTATTATTTCTGCAGTCTCTGATCATCTCCTGTATTATGTCTGCAGTCTCTGACCATCTCCTGTATCATGTCTGCAGTCTCTGACCATCTCCTGTACTATGTCTGCAGTCTCTGACCATCTCCTGTACTATGTCTGCAGTCTCTGACCATCTCCTGTATTATGTCTGCAGTCTCTGATCATCTCCTGTACTATGTCTGCAGTCTCTGACCATCTCCTGTACTATGTCTGCAGTCTCTGATCATCTCCTGTACTATGTCTGCAGTCTCTGATCATCTCCTGTACTATGTCTGCAGTCTCTGATCATCTCCTGTACTATGTCTGCAGTCTCTGATCATCTCCTGTATCATGTCTGCAGTCTCTGACCATCTCCTGTACTATGTCTGCAGTCTCTGACCATCTCCTGTACTATGTCTGCAGTCTCTGACCATCTCCTGTACTATGTCTGCAGTCTCTGACCATCTCCTGTACTATGTCTGCAGTCTCTGACCATCTCCTGTACTATGTCTGCAGTCTCTGATCATCTCCTGTATTATGTCTGCAGTCTCTGATCATCTCCTGTACTATGTCTGCAGTCTCTGATCATCTCCTGTACTATGTCTGCAGTCTCTGATCATCTCCTGTATCATGTCTGCAGTCTCTGATCATCTCCTGTACTATGTCTGCAGTCTCTGATCATCTCCTGTATTATGTCTGCAGTCTCTGACCATCTCCTGTACTATGTCTGCAGTCTCTGATCATCTCCTGTATTATGTCTGCAGTCTCTGACCATCTCCTGTACTATGTCTGCAGTCTCTGACCATCTCCTGTACTATGTCTGCAGTCTCTGACCATCTCCTGTACTATGTCTGCAGTCTCTGATCATCTCCTGTATTATGTCTGCAGTCTCTGATCATCTCCTGTATTATGTCTGCAGTCTCTGATCATCTCCTGTACTATGTCTGCAGTCTCTGATCATCTCCTGTACTATGTCTGCAGTCTCTGATCATCTCCTGTATCATGTCTGCAGTCTCTGATCATCTCCTGTACTATGTCTGCAGTCTCTGATCATCTCCTGTATTATGTCTGCAGTCTCTGACCATCTCCTGTACTATGTCTGCAGTCTCTGACCATCTCCTGTACTATGTCTGCAGTCTCTGACCATCTCCTGTACTATGTCTGCAGTCTCTGATCATCTCCTGTACTATGTCTGCAGTCTCTGATCATCTCCTGTATTATGTCTGCAGTCTCTGATCATCTCCTGTATCATGTCTGCAGTCTCTGACCATCTCCTGTATTATGTCTGCAGTCTCTGATCATCTCCTGTACTATGTCTGCAGTCTCTGATCATCTCCTGTATCATGTCTGCAGTCTCTGATCATCTCCTGTATCATGTCTGCAGTCTCTGACCATCTCCTGTACTATGTCTGCAGTCTCTGATCATCTCCTGTATTATGTCTGCAGTCTCTGATCATCTCCTGTACTATGTCTGCAGTCTCTGATCATCTCCTGTATTATGTCTGCAGTCTCTGATCATCTCCTGTATCATGTCTGCAGTCTCTGATCATCTCCTGTACTATGTCTGCAGTCTCTGACCATCTCCTGTACTATGTCTGCAGTCTCTGACCATCTCCTGTACTATGTCTGCAGTCTCTGACCATCTCCTGTACTATGTCTGCAGTCTCTGACCATCTCCTGTACCATGTCTGCAGTCTCTGACCATCTCCTGTACTATGTCTGCAGTCTCTGATCATCTCCTGTATTATGTCTGCAGTCTCTGATCATCTCCTGTACTATGTCTGCAGTCTCTGATCATCTCCTGTATTATGTCTGCAGTCTCTGACCATCTCCTGTACTATGTCTGCAGTCTCTGACCATCTCCTGTATCATGTCTGCAGTCTCTGATCATCTCCTGTACTATGTCTGCAGTCTCTGATCATCTCCTGTATTATGTCTGCAGTCTCTGATCATCTCCTGTACTATGTCTGCAGTCTCTGATCCTCTCCTGTACTATGTCTGCAGTCTCTGATCATCTCCTGTATCATGTCTGCAGTCTCTGACCATCTCCTGTATTATGTCTGCAGTCTCTGATCATCTCCTGTATCATGTCTGCAGTCTCTGACCATCTCCTGTATTATGTCTGCAGTCTCTGATCATCTCCTGTATCATGTCTGCAGTCTCTGACCATCTCCTGTATTATGTCTGCAGTCTCTGATCATCTCCTGTACTATGTCTGCAGTCTCTGATCATCTCCTGTACTATGTCTGCAGTCTCTGATCATCTCCTGTACTATGTCTGCAGTCTCTGATCATCTCCTGTATTATGTCTGCAGTCTCAGATCATCTCCTGTATCATGTCTGCAGTCTCTGATCATCTCCTGTACTATGTCTGCAGTCTCTGATCATCTCCTGTACTATGTCTGCAGTCTCTGATCATCTCCTGTAGTATGTCTGCAGTCTCAGATCATCTCCTGTATCATGTCTGCAGTCTCTGATCATCTCCTGTACTATGTCTGCAGTCTCTGATCATCTCCTGTACTATGTCTGCAGTCTCTGATCATCTCCTGTATCATGTCTGCAGTCTCTGATCATCTCCTGTAGTATGTCTGCAGTCTCTGATCATCTCCTGTACTATGTCTGCAGTCTCAGATCATCTCCTGTATTATGTCTGCAGTCTCTGATCATCTCCTGTATTATGTCTGCAGTCTCTGATCATCTCCTGTACTATGTCTGCAGTCTCTGATCATCTCCTGTTCTATGTCTGCAGTCTCAGATCATCTCCTGTATTATGTCTGCAGTCTCTGACCATCTCCTGTACTATGTCTGCAGTCTCAGATCATCTCCTGTACTATGTCTGCAGTCTCTGACCATCTCCTGTATCATGTCTGCAGTCTCTGATCATCTCCTGTATTATGTCTGCAGTCTCTGACCATCTCCTGTATTATGTCTGCAGTCTCTGACCATCTCCTGTACTATGTCTGCAGTCTCTGACCATCTCCTGTACTATGTCTGCAGTCTCTGATCATCTCCTGTATCATGTCTGCAGTCTCTGATCATCTCCTGTATCATGTCTGCAGTCTCTGACCATCTCCTGTATTATGTCTGCAGTCTCTGACCATCTCCTGTACCATGTCTGCAGTCTCTGATCATCTCCTGTACTATGTCTGCAGTCTCTGACCATCTCCTGTACTATGTCTGCAGTCTCTGATCATCTCCTGTATTATGTCTGCAGTCTCTGATCATCTCCTGTATTATGTCTGCAGTCTCTGATCATGGCAGGAGTGAGGTTCAGGAACGGGGAGACATGAGGCAGGAGCGAGGTTCAGGAACGGGGAGACATGAGGCAAGAGCGAGGTTCAGGAACGTGGAGACATGAGGCAGGAGCGAGGTTCAGGAACGTGGAGACATGAGGCAGGAGTGAGGTTCAGGAACGGGGAGACATGAGGCAGGAGCGAGGTTCAGGAACGGGGAGACATGAGGCAGGAGTGAGGTTCATGAATGGGGAGACATGAGGCAGGAGCGAGGTTCAGGAATGTGGAGACATGAGGCAGGAGAGAGGTTCAGGAATGGGGAGACATGAGGCAGGAGCGAGGTTCAGGAACGGGGAGACATGAGGCAGGAGCGAGGTTCAGGAACGTGGAGACATGAGGCAGGAGCGAGGTTCAGGAACGTGGAGACATGAGGCAGGAGCGAGGTTCAGGAACGGGGAGACATGAGGCAGGAGTGAGGTTCAGGAACGTGGAGACATGAGGCAGGAGCGAGGTTCAGGAACGGGGAGACATGAGGCAGGAGCGAGGTTCAGGAACAGGGAGACATGAGGCAGGAGTGAGGTTCAGGAATGTGGAGACATGAGGCAGGAGCGAGGTTCAGGAACGGTGAGACATGAGGCAGGAGCGAGGTTCAGGATTGTGGAGACATGAGGCAGGAGTGAGGTTCAGGAACAGGGAGACATGAGGCAGGAGAGAGGTTCAGGAACGGGGAGACATGAGGCAGGAGCGAGGTTCAGGAATGTGGAGACATGAGGCAGGAGCGAGGTTCAGGAACGTGGAGACATGAGGCAGGAGCGAGGTTCAGGAACGTGGAGACATGAGGCAGGAGCGAGGTTCAGGAACGGTGAGACATGAGGCAGGAGCGAGGTTCAGGATTGTGGAGACATGAGGCAGGAGTGAGGTTCAGGAACAGGGAGACATGAGGCAGGAGTGAGGTTCAGGAATGGGGAGACATGAGGCAGGAGCGAGGTTCAGGAACGGGGAGACATGAGGCAGGAGTGAGGTTCAGGAACGGGGAGGCAGGAGAGAGGTTCAGGAAGGTGGAGACATGAGGCAGGAGCGAGGTTCAGGAATGTGGAGACATGAGGCAGGAGCGAGGTTCAGGAATGTGGAGACATGAGGCAGGAGCGAGGTTCAGGAACGTGGAGACATGAGGCAGGAGTGAGGTTCAGGAACGGGGAGACATGAGGCAGGAGCGAGGTTCAGGAACGTGGAGACATGAGGCAGGAGCGAGGTTCAGGAACGGGGAGACATGAGGCAGGAGTGAGGTTCAGGAACGTGGAGGCATGAGGCAGGAGCGAGGTTCAGTAACGTGGAGACATGAGGCAGGAGCGAGGTTCAGTAACGGGGAGACATGAGGCAGGAGCGAGGTTCAGGAACGGGGAGACATGAGGCAGGAGCGAGGTTCAGGAACGTGGAGACATGAGGCAGGAGCGAGGTTCAGGAATGTGGAGACATGAGGCAGGAGCGAGGTTCAGGAACGTGGAGACATGAGGCAGGAGTGAGGTTCAGGAACGGGGAGACATGAGGCAGGAGCGAGGTTCAGGAATGTGGAGACATTAGGCAGGAGCGAGGTTCAGGAACGTGGAGACATGAGGCAGGAGCGAGGTTGAGGAACGTGGAGACATGAGGCAGGAGAGAGGTTCAGGAACGGGGAGACATGAGGCAGGAGTGAGGTTCAGGAACGTGGAGACATGAGGCAGGAGTGAGGTTCAGGAACGGGGAGACATGAGGCAGGAGTGAGGTTCAGGAACGTGGAGACATGAGGCAGGAGTGAGGTTCAGGAACGTGGAGACATGAGGCAGGAGTGAGGTTCAGGAACGGGGAGACATGAGGCAGGAGTGAGGTTCAGGAACGTGGAGACATGAGGCAGGAGCGAGGTTCAGGAACGTGGAGACATTAGGCAGGAGCGAGGTTCAGGAACGGGGAGACATGAGGCAGGAGCGAGGTTCAGGAACGTGGAGACATGAGGCAGGAGCGAGGTTCAGGAATGTGGAGACATGAGGCAGGAGTGAGGTTCAGGAACGGGGAGACATGAGGCAGGAGCGAGGTTCAGGAACGGGGAGACATGAGGCAGGAGCGAGGTTCAGGAACGTGGAGACATGAGGCAGGAACGAGGTTCAGGATCGAGGTTCAGGAGCGAGGTTCAGGAACGAGGTTCAGGAGCCAGGTTCAGGAGCGAGGTTCAGGGGCCGGGTTCAGGAGTGAGGTTCAGGAGCCAGGTTCAGGAGCGAGGTTCAGGGGCCGGGTTCAGGAACGAGGTTCAGGAGCGAGGTTCAGGAATGAGGTTCAGGAGCGAGGTTCAGGGGCCCGGGTTCAGGAACGAGGTTCAGGAGCGAGGTTCAGGAACGAGGTTCAGGAACGAGGTTCATGAGTGAGGTTCAGGAATGAGGTTCAGGAACGAGGTTCAGGAGTGAGGTTCAGGAGCCGGGTTCAGGAGCGAGGTTCAGGAGCCGGGTTCAGTAGCGAGGTTCAGGAGCCAGGTTCAGGAGCCAGGTTCAGGAGCCGGGTTCAGGAGCCAGGTTCAGGAGCCAGATTCAGGAGCGAGGTTCAGGAGCCAGGTTCAGGAGCCAGGTTCAGGAGCCGGGTTCAGGAGCCAGGTTCAGGAGCGAGGTTCAGGAGCCGGGTTCAGGAGCCGGGTTCAGGAACAAGGTTCAGGAGCCAGGTTCAGGAGCCGGGTCCAGGAGCCGGGTTCAGGAGCGAAGTTCAGGAGTGGGGTTCAGGAGCCAGGTTCAGGAGCCGGGTTCAGGAGCCGGGTACAGGAGCGGGGTTCAGTAACCAGGT
Organism: Rana temporaria; assembly: GCF_905171775.1. Lineage (NCBI taxonomy): Eukaryota > Metazoa > Chordata > Amphibia > Anura > Ranidae > Rana > Rana temporaria. The sequence continues at coordinate 584,782 of NC_053489.1, read as the reverse complement.
TCAGGAGCCAGGTTCAGGAGCCAGGTTCAGGAGCGAGGTTCAGGAGCCAGGTTCAGGAGCCGGGTTCAGGAGCCGGGTTCAGGAGCCGGGTTCAGAAGCGAGGTTCAGGAGCCAGGTTCAGGAGCCAGGTTCAGGAGCGACGTTCAGGAGCCGGGTTCAGGAGCCAGGTTCAGGAGCGAGGTTCAGGAGCCGGGTACAGGAGCCGGGTTCAGGAGCCAGGTTCAGGAGCCAGGTTCAGGAGCGAGGTTCAGGAGCCAAGTTCAGGAACGAGGTTCAGGAGCGAGGTTCAGGAGCCAGGTTCAGGAGCCGGGTTCAGGAGCCGGGTTCAGGAGCGGGGTTCAGGAGCCGGGTTCAGGAGCGGGGTTCAGGAGCCAGGTTCAGGAGCGAGGTTCAGGAGCCAGGTTCAGGAGCCAGGTTCAGGAGCGAGGTTCAGGAGCGAGGTTCAGGAGCCGGGTTCAGGAGCCAGGTTCAGGAGCCAGGTTCAGGAGCGAGGTTCGGGAGCGAGGTTCGGGAGTGAGGTTCAGGAGCGAGGTTCAGGAGCCAGGTTCAGGAGCGGGGTTCAGGAGCGAGGTTCAGGAGCCAGGTTCAGGAACGAGGTTCAGGAGTGAGGTTCAGGAGCCGGGTTCAGGAACGAGGTTCAGGAGCGAGGTTCAGGAGCCAGGTTCAGGAGCCAGGTTCAGGAACGAGGTTCAGGAGTGAGGTTCAGGAGCCGGGTTCAGGAGCCAGGTTCAGGAGCGAGGTTCAGGAGCCAGGTTCAAGAGCGAGGTTCAGGAGCGAGGTTCAAGAGCCGGGTTCAGGAGCCGGGTTCAGGAGCGGGGTTCAGGAGCCAGGTTCAGGAGCCAGGTTCAGGAGCCAGGTTCAGGAGCGAGGTTCAGGAGCCAGGTTCAGGAACGAGGTTCAGGAGTGAGGTTCAGGAGCCAGGTTCAGGAACGAGGTTCAGGGGCCCGGGTTCAGGAGCCGTGTTCAGGAGCGAGGTTCAGGAGCCAGGTTCAGGAGCGAGGTTCAGGAGCCGGGTTCAGGAGCGAGGTTCAGGAGCCGGGTTCAGGAGCGAGGTTTGGGAGTGAGGTTCAGGAGCGAGGTTCAGGAGCCAGGTTCAGGAGCGAGGTTCAGGAGCCAGGTTCAGGAGCGAGGTTCAGGAGCGAGGTTCAGGAGCCGGGTTCAGGAGCGAGGTTCAGGAGCCGGGTTCAGGAGCGAGGTTCAGGAGCCGGGTTCAGGAGCGAGGTTCAGGAGCCGGGTTCAGGAGCGAGGTTCGGGAGTGAGGTTCAGGAGCCAGGTTCAGGAGCCAGGTTCAGGAGCGAGGTTCAGGAGCCAGGTTCAGGAGCCGGGTTCAGGAGCCGGGTTCAGGAGCCGGGTTCAGAAGCGAGGTTCAGGAGCCGGGTTCAGGAGCGAGGTTCAGGAGCCAGGTTCAGGAGCGACGTTCAGGAGCCGGGTTCAGGAGCCAGGTTCAGGAGCGAGGTTCAGGAGCCGGGTACAGGAGCCGGGTTCAGGAGCCAGGTTCAGGAGCCAGGTTCAGGAGCGAGGTTCAGGAGCCAAGTTCAGGAACGAGGTTCAGGAGCGAGGTTCAGGAGCCAGGTTCAGGAGCCGGGTTCAGGAGCCGGGTTCAGGAGCGGGGTTCAGGAGCCGGGTTCAGGAGCGGGGTTCAGGAGCCAGGTTCAGGAGCGAGGTTCAGGAGCCAGGTTCAGGAACGAGGTTCAGGAGTGAGGTTCAGGAGCCAGGTTCAGGAACGAGGTTCAGGGGCGAGGTTCAGGAGCGAGGTTCAGGAGCCAGGTTCAGGAGCGAGGTTCAGGAGCGAGGTTCAGGAGCCGGGTTCAGGAGCCAGGTTCAGGAGCCAGGTTCAGGAGCGAGGTTCGGGAGCGAGGTTCGGGAGTGAGGTTCAGGAGCGAGGTTCAGGAGCCAGGTTCAGGAGCGGGGTTCAGGAGCGAGGTTCAGGAGCCAGGTTCAGGAACGAGGTTCAGGAGTGAGGTTCAGGAGCCGGGTTCAGGAACGAGGTTCAGGAGCGAGGTTCAGGAGCCAGGTTCAGGAGCCAGGTTCAGGAACGAGGTTCAGGAGTGAGGTTCAGGAGCCGGGTTCAGGAGCCAGGTTCAGGAGCGAGGTTCAGGAGCCAGGTTCAAGAGCGAGGTTCAGGAGCGAGGTTCAAGAGCCGGGTTCAGGAGCCGGGTTCAGGAGCGGGGTTCAGGAGCCAGGTTCAGGAGCCAGGTTCAGGAGCCAGGTTCAGGAGCGAGGTTCAGGAGCCAGGTTCAGGAACGAGGTTCAGGAGTGAGGTTCAGGAGCCAGGTTCAGGAACGAGGTTCAGGGGCCCGGGTTCAGGAGCCGTGTTCAGGAGCGAGGTTCAGGAGCCAGGTTCAGGAGCGAGGTTCAGGAGCCGGGTTCAGGAGCGAGGTTCAGGAGCCGGGTTCAGGAGCGAGGTTTGGGAGTGAGGTTCAGGAGCGAGGTTCAGGAGCCAGGTTCAGGAGCGAGGTTCAGGAGCCAGGTTCAGGAGCGAGGTTCAGGAGCGAGGTTCAGGAGCCGGGTTCAGGAGCGAGGTTCAGGAGCCGGGTTCAGGAGCGAGGTTCAGGAGCCGGGTTCAGGAGCGAGGTTCAGGAGCCGGGTTCAGGAGCGAGGTTCGGGAGTGAGGTTCAGGAGCGAGGTTCAGGAGCCAGGTTCAGGAGCGAGGTTCAGGAGTGAGGTTCAGGAGCGAGGTTCAGGAGCCGGGTTCAGGAGCGAGGTTCGGGAGTGAGGTTCAGGAGCGAGGTTCAGGAGCCGGGTTCAGGAGCGAGGTTCAGGAGTGAGGTTCAGGGGCCCGGGTTCAGGAGCGAGGTTCAGGAGCGAGGTTCAGGAGCGGGAAGACATTGTGTGTTTCTCGGGGTCTCTCTGGTGATCATGGGACTGGTTACGGTGTTCTGGGCTCATGCGGTGACAGTGGGCGTGGCTTGGCTCTATGGTTCCCTTTTCCTCGGTTTCTCACGTCTGGTTGGTTAATGTGTAATGTCGGGGGGGAGGGGGGACTCTGACCCGTGACGCTCCCTCCCCCTCCCTCTCTCTTTCTCTGGTGACAACCATGAGGAAGAGGAAATTCCTGCACAGGACAAAGTTCTGTGGGTCACAATTCAAGGACGGGGGAGGGGAAGGACAGGGTGACACCCGGAGACGTCCGGGAGGGAAGGAAGATCACCGCTTCCCTGACTCCTCCCATATGTAGCCCCCAGGTGTGTGCAGAGGGGAGGACCTTCCCTGACTCCTCCCATATGTAAATCCCTGGTTGGTGTAGAGGGGAGGACCTTCCCTGACTCCTCCCATATGTAAATCCCTGGTTGGTACAGGGGGAGGGCCTTTCCTGACTCCTCCCACATGCAGGGGCTCAGGACGGGACAATAATAAATCTCTGTTTATATAAATCTCCCGGCCTGGAAGGCGGCCAATCAGATTTGTCGGGACAGAAATAGAAGGTCGTCTCCGGAATGATAATACCCGGCACATGGAGGTCTCACCCCTGACTCTCATTATATAGTGAGGGGCTCAGCACTCCGGGGGATGGGGCACATGGAGGTCTCACCCCTGACTCTCATTATATAGTGAGGGGCTCAGCACTCCGGGGGATGCGGCACATGGAGGTCTCACCCCTGACTCTCATTATATAGTGAGGGGCTCAGCACTCCGGGGGGATGCGGCACATGGAGGTCTCACCCCTGACTCTCATTATATAGTGAGGGGCTCATCACTCCGGGGGGATGCAGCACATGGAGGTCTCACCCCTGACTCTCATTATATAGCGAGGGGCTCAGCACTCCGGGGGGATCCGGCACATGGAGGTCTCACCCCTGACTCTCATTATATAGTGAGGGGCTCAGCACTCCGGGGGGATGGGGCACATGGAGGTCTCACCCCTGACTCTCATTATATAGTGAGGGGCTCAGCACTCCGGGGGGATGGGGCACATGGAGGTCTCACCCCTGACTCTCATTATATAGTGAGGGGCTCAGCACTCCGGGGGGATGCGGCACATGGAGGTCTCACCCCTGACTCTCATTATATAGTGAGGGGCTCAGCACTCCGGGGGGATCCGGCACATGGAGGTCTCACCCCTGACTCTCATTAGATAGTGAGGGGCTCAGCACTCCGGGGGGTTGCGGCACATGGAGGTCTCACCCCTGACTCTCATTATATAGTGAGGGGCTCAGCACTCCGGGGGATGCGGCACATGGAGGTATCACCCCTGACTCTCATATAGTGAGGGGCTCAGCACTCCGGGGGATGCGGCACATGGTGGTCTCACCCCTGACTCTCATTATATAGTGAGGGGCTCAGCACTCCGGGGGGATGCGGCACATGGAGGTCTCACCCCTGACTCTCATTATATAGTGAGGGGCTCAGCACTCCGGGGGGATGCGGCACATGGAGGTCTCACCCCTGACTCTCATTATATAGTGAGGGGCTCAGCACTCCGGGGGGATGCAGCACATGGAGGTCTCACCCCTGACTCTCATTATATAGTGAGGGGCTCAGCACTCCGGGGGGATGCGGCACATGGAGGTCTCACCCCTGACTCTCATTATATAGTGAGGGGCTCAGCACTCCGGGGGGATGCAGCACATGGAGGTCTCACCCCTGACTCTCATTATATAGTGAGGGGCTCAGCACTCCGGGGGGATGCGGCACATGGAGGTCTCACCCCTGACTCTCATTATATAGTGAGGGGCTCAGCACTCCAGGGGGATGCGGCACATGGAGGTCTCACCCCTGACTCTCATTATATAGTGAGGGGCTCAGCACTCCGGGGGGATGCAGCACATGGAGGTCTCACCCCTGACTCTCATTATATAGTGAGGGGCTCAGCACTCCGGGGGGATGCGGCACATGGAGGTCTCGCCCCTGACTCTCATTATATAGTGAGGGGCTCAGCACTCCGGGGGGATGCGGCACATGGAGGTCTCGCCCCTGACTCTCATTATATAGTGAGGGGCTCAGCACTCCGGGGGGATGCGGCACATGGAGGTCTCACCCCTGACTCTCATTATATAGTGAGGGGCTCAGCACTCCGGGGGGATCCGGCACATGGAGGTCTCGCCCCTGACTCTCATATAGTGAGGGGCTCAGCACTCCGGGGGGATGCGGCACATGGAGGTCTCGCCCCTGACTCTCATTATATAGTGAGGGGCTCAGCACTCCGGGGGGATGCGGCACATGGGGGTCTCACCCCTGACTCTCATTATATAGTGAGGGGCTCAGCACTCCGGGGGGATCCGGCACATGGAGGTCTTGCCCCTGACTCTCATATAGTGAGGGGCTCAGCACTCCGGGGGGATGCGGCACATGGAGGTCTCACCCCTGACTCTCATTATATAGTGAGGGGCTCAGCACTCCGGGGGGCACATGGAGGTCTCACCCCTGACTCTCATTATATAGTGAGGGGCTCAGCACTCTGGGGGGGATGCGGCACATGGAGGTCTCACCCCTGACTCTCATTATATAGTGAGGGGCTCAGGACTCCGGGGGGATCCGGCACATGGAGGTCTCACCCCTGACTCTCATTATATAGTGAGGGGCTCAGCACTCCGGGGGGCACATGGAGGTCTCACCCCTGACTCTCATTATATATTGAGGGGCTCAGCACTCCGGGGGGATGCAGCACATGGAGGTCTCACCCCTGACTCTCATTATATAGTGAGGGGCTCAGCACTCCGGGGGATGCGGCACGTGGAGGTCTCACCCCTGACTCTCATTATATAGTGAGGGGCTCAGCACTCCGGGGGATGCAGCACATGGAGGTCTCACCCCTGACTTTCATTATATAGTGAGGGTTCAGCACTCTGGGGGGATGCGGCACATGGTGGTCTCACCCCTGACTCTCATTATATAGTGAGGGGCTCAGCACTCCGGGGGGATGCGGCACATGGAGGTCTCACCCCTGACTCTCATTATATAGTGAGGGGCTCAGCACTCCGGGGGGGATCCGGCACATGGAGGTCTCACCCCTGACTTTCATTATATAGTGAGGGGCTCAGCACTCTGGGTGGATGCGGCACATGGAGGTCTCACCCCTGACTCTCATTATATAGTGAGGGGCTCAGCACTCCGGGGGGATGCGGCACATGGAGGTCTCACCCCTGACTCTCTTTATATAGTGAGGGGCTCAGCACTCCGGGGGGATGCGGCACATGGAGGTCTCACCCCTGACTCTCATTATATAGTGAGGGGCTTAGCACTCCGGGGGGAAGGGGCACATGGAGGTCTCACCCCTGACTCTCATTATATAGTGAGGGGCTCAGCACTCCGGGGAAGGGGCACATGGAGGTCTCACCCCTGACTCTCATTATATAGTGAGGGGCTCAGCACTCCGGGGGGGTGCGGCACATGGAGGTCTCACCCCTGACTCTCATTATATAGTGAGGGGCTCAGCACTCCGGGGGGTGCGGCACATGGAGGTCTCACCCCTGACTCTCATTATATAGTGAGGGGCTCAGCACTCCGGGGGGATGCGGCACATGGAGGTATCACCCCTGACTCTCATTATATAGTGAGGGGCTCAGCACTCCGGGGGGGTGTGGCACATGGAGGTCTCAACCCTGACTCTCATTATATAGTGAGGGGCTCAGCACTCCGGGGGGATGCAGCACATGGTGGTCTCACCCCTGATTCTCATTATATAGTGAGGGGCTCAGCACTCCGGGGGATGCGGCACATGGAGGTCTCACCCCTGACTCTCATTATATAGTGAGGGGACTCTGGGGGGATGCGGCACATGGAGGTCTCACCCCTTACTCTCATTATATAGTGAGGGGATCAGCACTCCGGGGGGATGCGGCATTTGGAGGTCTCACCCCTGACTCTCATTATATAGTGAGGGGCTCAGCACTCCGGGGGGATGCGGCACATGGAGGTCTCACCCCTGACTCTCATTATATGGTGAGGGGCTCAGCACTCCGGGGGGATGCGGCACATGGAGGTCTCATCCCTGACTCTCATTATATAGTGAGGGTCTCAGCACTCCGGGGGGATGCGGCACATGGAGGTCTCACCCCTGACTCTCATTATATAGTGAGGGGCTCAGCACTCCGGGGGGGATGCGGCACATGGAGGTCTCACCCCTGACTCTCATTATATAGTGAGGGGCACAGCACTCCGGGGGGAGCACATGGAGGTCTCACCCCTGACTCTCATTATATAGTGAGGGGCTCAGCACTCCGGGGGGATGCAGCACATGGTGGTCTCACCCCTGACTCTCATCATATAGTGAGGGGCTCAGCACTCCGGGGGGATGCGGCACATGGTGGTCTCACCCCTGACTCTCATTATATAGTGTGGGGCTCAGCACTCCGGGGGGATGCGGCACATGGAGGTCTCACCCCTGACTCTCATTATATAGTGAGGGGCTCAGCACTCCGCGGGGATGCGGCACATGGAGGTCTCACCCCCTACTCCCATTATATAGTGAGGGGCTCAGCACTCTGGGGGGATGCGGCACATGGAGGTCTCACCCCTGACTCTCATTATATAGTGAGGGGCTCAGCATTCCGGAGGGATGCGGCACATGGAGGTCTAACCCCTGACTCTCATTATATAGTGAGGGGCTCAGCACTCTGGGGGGATGCCGCACATGGTGGTCTCACCCCTGACTCCCATTATATAGTGAGGGGCTCAGCACTCCGGAGGGGGTGCGGCACATGGAGGTCTCACCCCTGACTCTTATTATATAGTGAGGGGCTCAGCACTCCGGGGGGGGGGCACATGGAGGTCTCACCCCTGACTCTCATTATATAGTGAGGGGCTCAGCACTCCGGAGGGGGTGCGGCACATGGAGGTCTCACCCCTGACTCTCATTATATAGTGAGGGGCTCAGCACTCCGGGGGGATGCAGCACATGGAGGTCTCGCCCCTGACTCTCATTATATAGTGAGGGGCTCAGCACTCCGGGGGGATGCGGCACATGGAGGTCTCGCCCCTGACTCTCATTATATAGTGAGGGGATCAGCACTCCGAGGGGATGCGGCACATGGAGGTCTCACCCCTGACTCTCATTATATAGTGAGGGGCTCAGCACTCCGGGGGGATGCGGCACATGGAGGTCTCAACCCTGACTCTCATTATATAGTGAGGGGCTCATCACTCCGGGTGGATGCGGCACATGGAGGTCTCACCCCTGACTCTCATTATATAGTGAGGGGCTCAGCCCTCCGGGGGATGTGACACATGGTGGTCTCACCCCTGAGTCTCATTATATAGTGAGGGGCTCAGCACTCCAGGAGTTCGGCACTGAGCAGATGTGGCACATGGTGGATTAGAGTGTCAGCTCTTGTGTATATCACACACAGTGGTGGATAGAAGAAGGGGGAGGGGTATATTGTGGGATTAGAGTGTCACCTCTTGTATATCACACACAGTGTTTGTTAGAGGAAGGGGAGGGGTATATTGTGGGATTAGAGTGTCAGCTCTTGTGTATATGACACAAAGCATTGGATAGAGGAAGGGGGCGGGGTGTAATTTTGTGGTATTGTCATTGTATCCGGTGTCGCTCGGGGACAATGGGACATTCCTGGAATATTTCCGTCTTCTGGTATGTGAAGTACAATGGAGAAATATCCCGTCACGTTTAACCCCCGGGGTGCCGGAGAGACTCCGGTCCGCAACATGGAGCTGCCAGATCTTCGGCTCTTGTAATTCTCCATTCCCATTATATCTGGGCAGCCACAGGACCTGCTGGGAGTTGTAGTTCCACCCCTGCCTGCTGAGTGCAGTATAGAAAGGTTCACATGGAGGGGGGTGTTCCGCATTGGGAATGTCTCGCCTTCTTGGTGGAGAGGACTGGGGGGGCTCAGGCCACTCCCCCTCCTTTATATACAGAGAATCCGGAAAGTACTCGCAGCGCTTCACTTTTTCCACATTTTATCACATCCTTATACCAAAATGGAATACATTTATTATTTCCCCCCCCAAATTCTACAAACCGTCCCCCATGATGACAACGTCAATGAAGTTTGTTTTAAATCTTTGCAAATTTATTAAAAATAAAAAAGGAAATAATCCTCTATATATATAGATGCCCTGCCCCCGAGGAGCTGCCGGTTTGTTTTGGGCGGCACATTTACCTCGTGGCTCCTCCGCCGTCCTGCAGCTCTCGCTCCTTCACATCATGCAGCCGAGCTGAGCGGGCAGGGGAACCGGGGGGCGTGGCCACTTGTGTCACTCACTGACGTAGGCGCCGCCGCCGCGTAGCCAAGGACGAGACAGACAGTGAGACTATCTGACAGAGTGACCCACGGCACAGGTCAGCGCCACTGCGGGGACCGTGGGGACTCGTCCTTCAGATGCCGCCCGCAGCGGCAGCCCACACAGACACACTCTACGATCGGGTGGGCGGGCGACTGTCCCGGTCAATTTTCCGCCCGGTTCCCTGGCGCCGCAAGGCAAGTGCCCATGTTGCCGGCCCTGCTCCTGATTGTAGTTACGGAGATGACCCTCCTTGGTAGAATTATGTCTGGATCTCCGTCTAGTTACTTTCTGGTACCGACTGACAGGTGACCAGCCTCTCGGTGTCCGGATACATCGATCCCCGGTGGTTTGTCGAGACCCTATTGGATCGCCAGCCTCTCAATGGCGCTCCTCAGACGGACTCCCCACCGATCAGCTACCTCGCTTGGGATCTTCAGGATTGGGAACCAAGTCGACCACTGGGCACCCCGCCACAGCTCAATTGTTCCGGACCAACTTGGTCCCAGAACCAGGAACTCCGCGTGGCACACACGCCCCGCCCCGGTGGGCCATAGCACCAGGGGGCGCCGTGGTGCAGACACCCTAAAGATGGGTGCCGCACTCGAAGAAGAAGACCCAGAACTAATTGCGTCTGTACATAAGTATCACAGACTCCTCCCATGTACATAAGTATCACAGACTCCTCCCAAGTACATAAGTATCACAGACTCCTCCCATGTAAATAAGTATCACAGACTCCTCCCATGTACATAAGTATCACAGGCTCCTCCCATATACATAAGTATCACAGGCTCCTCCCATATACATAAGTATCACAGACTCCTCCCAAGTACTTAATTATCACAGGCTCCTCCCAAGTACATAAGTATCACAGACTCCTCCCAAGTACATAAGTATCACAGACTCCTCCCATGTACATAAGTATCACAGACTCCTCCCAAGTACATAAGTATCACAGACTCCTCCCATGTAAATAAGTATCACAGACTCCTCCCATGTACATAAGTATCACAGGCTCCTCCCATATACATAAGTATCACAGGCTCCTCCCATATACATAAGTATCACAGACTCCTCCCAAGTACTTAAGTATCACAGGCTCCTCCCAAGTACATAAGTATCACAGACTTCTCCCATGTACATAAGTATCACAGACTCCTCCCATGTACATAAGTATCACAGACTTCTCCCATGTACATAAGTATCCCAGGCTCTGGAATGGGCGGTACATAGAGGACGTTCCTCTATAGTCTGGAATGGGCGGTACATAGAGGACGTTCCTCCATAGTCTGGAATGGGAGGTACATAGACGACGTTCCTCCATAGTCTGGAATGGGCGGTACATAGATGACGTTCCTCCATAGTCTGGAATGGGAGAACATAGAGGACGTTCCTCCATAGTCTGGAATGGGCGGTACATAGATGACGTTCCTCCATAGTCTGGAATGGGAGAACATAGAGGACGTTCCTCCATAGTCTGGAATGGGAGGTACATAGACGACGTTCCTCCATAGTCTGGAATGGGCGGTGCATAGAGGACGTTCCTCCATAGTCTGGAATGGGCGGTACATAGACGACGTTCCTCCATAGTCTGGAATGGGAGGTACAGAGATGACGTTCCTCCATAGTCTGGAATGGGAGGTACATAGATGACGTTCCTCCATAGTCTGGAATGGGAGAACATAGAGGACGTTCCTCCATAGTCTGGAATGGGCGGTACATAGAGGACGTTCCTCCATAGTCTGGAATGGGAGGTACATAGAGGACGTTCCTCCATAGTCTGGAATGGGAGGTACATAGATGACGTTCCTCCATAGTCTGGAATGGGCGGTACATAGAGGACGTTCCTCCATAGTCTGGAATGGGCGGTACATAGAGGACGTTCCTCCATAGTCTGGAATGGGCGGTACATAGAGGACGTTCCTCCATAGTCTGGAATGGGCGGTACATAGAGGACGTTCCTCCATAGTCTGGAATGGGCGGTACATAGAGGACGTTCCTCCATAGTCTGGAATGGGCGGTACATAGAGGACGTTCCTCCATAGTCTGGAATGGGAGGTACATAGAGGACGTTCCTCTATAGTCTGAAATGGGAGGTACATAGACGACGTTCCTCTATAGTCTGGAATGGGCGGTACATAGAGGACGTTCCTCCATAGTCTGGAATGGGCGGTACATAGACAACGTTCCTCTATAGTCTGGAATGGGCGGTACATAGAGGACGTTCCTCCATAGTCTGGAATGGGCGGTACATAGAGGACGTTCCTCCATAGTCTGGAATGGGAGGTACATAGACGACTTTCCTCCGTTTTTTGATTGTACAATCTGGTGGTGCTGTGTGTGCTCAGAGGGCTCCTCATGTATTGGACCCGGACCCCCCCTCAGGAATGTGTCAGTCCATATATTATCAGACATTCCTCCCATGGAGTACATGTGTGGGACATATGTGAGGCCTCCGCACCCCTCATACACACCAGTATTCCCAGTTCTTCCAGCGTCCCCCCCAGCAGGCCCCACACATGTGACTGGAACCGTCCCCTGAGTCCCCTCCACCGACCCCCAAACCCAAGAACAAGACTTCTCCGTCTCCCCCGACTCCTCCAACCCCTCCAACTCCCCCGACTCCTCCGACTCCTCCGACCCCTCCGACCCCTCCGATCCAAGAACAAAGCAAATTACTGCGCTAATTACCGCAACAGGAAGGAGACTGAGGAACAATGTACAGATCAGACGGATAATCCCTCCTGAGATGCTCTGTCTCTACAATTATCCTGAGTCACCTCCGACCCCTCCGACTCCTCCGACCCCTCTGACTCCCCCGACTCCTCCGACTCCCCCGACCCCTCCGACCCCTCCGACTCCCCCGACTCCTCCGACCCCTCCGACTCCTCCGACCCCTCCGACTCCCCTGACCCCTCCAACTCCTCCGACGCCTCCGACTCCTCCGACCCCTCCGACTCCTCCGACTCCTCCGACCCCTCCGACTCTTCCGACCCCTCCGACTCCTCCGACCCCTCCAACTCCTCCGACCCCTCCGACCCTTCCGACTCCTCTGACCCCTCTCACTCCCCCGACTCCTCCGACCCCTCCGACTCCTCCGACCCCTCCGACTCCCCTGACCCCTCCAACTCCTCCGACGCCTCCGACTCCTCCGACCCCTCCGACTCCTCCGACTCCTCCGACCCCTCCGACTCCTCCGACCCCTCCGACTCCTCCGACCCCTCCAACTCCTCCGACCCCTCCGACCCTTCCGACTCCTCTGACCCCTCTCACTCCCCCGACCCCTCCGACCCCTCCAGCCCCTCCGACTCCTCCAACCCCTCCGACTCCCCCGACCCCTCCAGCCCCTCTGCATCCTCCAACCCCTCCGACTCCCCCGACTCCTCCGACTCCTCCGACCCCTCCAGCCCCTCCGACTCCTCCAACCCCTCCGACTCCCCCGACCCCTCCAGCTCCTCCGTCTCCTCCGACCCCTCCGACTCCTCCGACTCCTCCGACCCCTCCGACTCCTCCGGCCCCCTCCTACTTCTTCAAATCCTCCGACCCCTCCGACTCCTCCGACCCCTCCGACTCCTCCGACCCCTCCGACTCTTCCGACCCCTCCGACTCCTCCGACCCCTCCAACTCCTCCGACCCCTCCGACCCTTCCGACTCCTCTGACCCCTCTCACTCCCCCGACCCCTCCGACCCCTCCAGCCCCTCCGACTCCTCCAACCCCTCCGACTCCCCCGACCCCTCCAGCCCCTCTGCATCCTCCAACCCCTCCGACTCCCCCGACTCCTCCGACTCCTCCGACCCCTCCAGCCCCTCCGACTCCTCCAACCCCTCCGACTCCCCCGACCCCTCCAGCTCCTCCGTCTCCTCCGACTCCTCCGACTCCTCCGACCCCTCCGACTCCTCCGGCCCCCTCCTACTTCTTCAAATCCTCCGACCCCTCCGACTCCTCCGACCCCTCCGACTCCTCCGGCCCCTCCTACTTCTTCGACTCCTCCGACTTCTCTGACTCCCCCGACTCACAGAGAACCCCAATACCAACACACAGAACCCCAATACCAACACACCGAACCCCGATACTGACATACAGAACCCCAATACCAACATACAGAACCCCAATACCAACATACAGGACCCCGATACTGACATACAGACCCCTCCATCTTCTCTTATGATAATCACATGGTGAAAATAAAGGATTATTGATCCCGGGAGGATTATCAGGGGGATCCTGAAAAGGTCTCTGAATAGGTGGGGGGGGGGGGGTCGGCTATGGATGGGGGAAATTCACTCATAAAGATTAAACCATTTTTACCCAAAATGTGGAGATTTGTGGAAGTTTTGCCGATTCTGATGTGTGTTTCCCCTCCCCCCCACAGGGCCGTGTTCACCTATGAAAAGAAATGGAGTTTGAAGCTGATGGATTCTGGAGGTGAGTCCGGAGATCCCTGTGTGTCCGTCCCGTGACTCTTCTACCTTGTCTGTCTCCAAATCCTGCTGATCGTCTGACCGAGGTCACTGAGATCTCCATGTAGAGTCTAACCGAACAATACCACCAATCCCAGGATCCCCCCACCAACTTCTGGGTCCACCCCCCACCAACTCCTGGGTCCCCCCACCAACTCCTGGGTCTCCCCCCACCAACTCCTGGGTCCCCCCTCACCAACTCCTGGCCCCCCCCCACCAACTCCTGGGTCCCCCCTCACCAACTCCTGGCCCCCCCCCACCAACTCCTGGGTCCCCCACACCACCAACTCCTGGGTCCCCCCACCAACTCCTGGGTCTCCCCCCACCAACTCCTGGGTCCCCCCCCACCAACTCCTGGGTCCCCCCCACCAACTCCTGGGTCCTCCGGCACTTGTTATGTCTAGGGGGAGATCGGGGGTGTCAAACTCCATTTCATTGTGGACCTCATCAGCCATCTGGTCGCCTTTACAGGACCAGTTGTATCTGCAAGACTACATGTCCAGAGGACCCCACCCCCTCCTACATCAGATGTCAAGAGCCCCCCCACATTCAAAAGTCAAGAGCCCCCACCATCAAAAGTCAAGAGCCCCCCACCTTCCAAAGTCAAGAGCCCCCCACCTTCAAAAGTCAAGAGTCCCCCACCTTCAAAAGTCAAGTGCCCCCCACCATCAAAAGTCAAGAGCCCCCCACCTTCAAAAGTCAAGAGCCCCCCACCATCAAAAGTCAAGAGCCCCCACCTTCAAAAGTCAAGAGCCCCTTCCACCATCAAAAGTCAAGAGCCCAGCCACCTTCAAAAGTCAAGAGCCCTCCACCTTCAAAAGTCAAGAGCCCTTCCCCACCTTCAAAAGTCAAGAGCCCTCCCCCTTTAAAAGTCAAGAGCCCCCCCACCTTCAAAAGTCAAGAGCCCCCCCACCTTCAAAAGTCAAGAGCCCTCCACCTTCAAAAGTCAAGAGCCCCCCACCTTCAAAAGTCAAGAGCCCCCCACCATCAAAAGTCAAGAGCCCCCACCTTCAAAAGTCAAGAGCCCTCCACCTTCAAAAGTCAAGAGCTCCCCCACCTTCAAAAGTCAAGAGCACCCACCATGAAAAGTCAAGAGCCCCCACCTTCAAAAGTCAAGAGCTCCCCCACCTTCAAAAGTCAAGAGCCCTCCAACTTCAAAAGTCAAGAGCCCTCCAACTTCATAAAGTCAAGAGCCCCCCACCTTCAAAAGTCAAGAGCCCCCCACCTTCAAAAGTCAAGAGCCCTCCACCTTCAAATGTCAAGAGCGCCCGACCTTCAAAAGTCAAGAGCCCCCCCCCCCCACCTTCAAAAGTCAAGAGCCCCCCCACCTTCAAAAGTCAAGAGCCCCCCACCTTCAAAAGTCAAGAGCCCTCCACCTTCAAATGTCAAGAGCGCCCGACCTTCAAAAGTCAAGAGCCCCCCCCCCACCTTCAAAAGTCAAGAGCCCCCCCACCTTCAAAAGTCAAGAGCCCTCCACCTTCAAAAGTCAAGAGCCCCCCACCTTCAAAAGTCAAGAGCTCCCCACCTTCAAAAGTCAAGAGCCCTCCACCTTCAAAAGTCAAGAGCCCCCACCTTCAAAAGTCAAGAGCCCCCCACCTTCAAAAGTCAAGAGCCCTCCACCATCAAAAGTCAAGAGCCCTCCACCTTCAAAAGTCAAGAGCCCCCCACCTTCAAAAGTCAAGAGCCCCCCACCATCAAATGTCAAGAGCCCCCACCTTCAAAAGTCAAGAGCCCCCACCTTCAAAAGTCAAGAGCCCTCCACCTTCAAAAGTCAAGAGCCCCCCCACCTTCAAAAATCAAGAGCCCCCCACCATCAAGTCAAGAGCCCTCCACCTTCAAAAGTCAAGAGCCCCCCACCTTCAAAAGTCAAGAGCCCTCCACCATCAAAAGTCAAGACCCCTCCACCTTTAAAAGTCAAGAGCCCCCCCCACCATCAAAAGTCAAGAGCCCCCCACCATCAAAAGTCAAGAGCCCCCACCATCAAAAGTCAAGAGCCCCCGTCATCAAAAGTCAAGAGCCCCCCACCTTCAAAAGTCAAGAGCCCTCCAACTTCAAAAGTCAAGAGCCCCCCACCATCAAAAGTCAAGAGCCCTCCACCTTCAAAAGTCAAAAGCCCTCCACCTTCAAAAGTCAAAAGCCCTCCCACCTTCAAAAGTCAAGAGCCCCCCACCATCAAAAGTCAAGAGCCCTCCAACTTCAAAAGTCAAGAGCCCCCCGACCTTCAAAAGTCAAGAGCCCCCCACCTTCAAAAGTCAAGAGCCCCCCCCACCTTCAAAAGTCAAGAGCCCCCCACCTTCAAAAGTCAAGAGCCCACCCACCAGAGACGGCTCTCTAATTAGGCAAATAAGGTGGCCGCCTAATTTGCCTACCGCATGTGTGGGAGTGGCAGGGAATGTCCCCTGGTCACCCCCACCCTTCATTACATCACAGTGCTGACCCCCCACCCTTCATGACATCCTATTTTGCAGGCCAGGATATCTCCCCATATGATAGGGACATGGCTGGCCGGGCGGCGTGCTCGGATAAGGGGCTACTGTGGATTTTGGGGGGGACCCCCACAACGTTTTTTCTGCATAGGGGTTCCCCTTTAAATCCATACCAGACCCAAGGGCCCGGTATGCTCCCGGAGAGGGAACCCATGACGTTTTTTTATTTAAAATTTGGCGTGGAGTTCCCCCTCAAGATTCATACCATACGCAGCTGACACCGTGCACTGCGATTTCCTGCGGTTCTGTGCCGATAGCTGCGCCAAATCGCACCTGGACGCAGTGTGTGAAGGGGGCCATAGGAAAGCATTGTGTCCTTCTAGCTGCGGTAAGATCCATTATATCCATCCGCGTGAAAGGGGCCTAAAATTAGAGGCCATCTCTCTAAACACAGCCCCCACCCAACCTCCCCCAGCCGCCGAGGATGGTGGAGGAGTCCCTCACCACTGTGGGAACCAAGAGATAGAGATCTGTGCTTTCCGTGCCGTTCAGAGACTTCAATCTACAGAGGAAACATCTCCGGAACGCAGAGATCTCCATGGAGAACCGAACCGTCTACAGAGTAATGTCCTCTGCCCCCCTCATATCACCCCCCCACTGTAATGTCCTCTGCCCCCCTCATATCACCCCCCCACTGTAATGTCCTCTGCCCCCCTCATATCACCCCCCCCCACTGTAATGTCCTCTGCCCCCCTCACATCACCCCCCACTGTAATGTCCTCTGCCCCCCTCACATCACCCGCCCCCACTGTAATGTCCTCTGCCCCCCTCATATCACCCCCCCCCCACTGTAATGTCCTCTGCCCCCCTCACCCCCCCACTGTAATGTCCTCTGCCCCCCTCATATCACCCCCCACTGTAATAATGTCCTCTGCCCCCCTCATATCACCCCCCACTGTAATGTCCTCTGCCCCCCTCATATCACCCCCCCCCCCACTGTAATGTCCTCTGCCCCCCTCACATCACCCCCCCCCACTGTAATGTCCTCTGCCCCTATCACATCACCCCCACTGTAATAATGTCCTCTGCCCCCCTCATATCACCCCCCACTGTAATGTCCTCTGCCCCCCTCACATCACCCCCCACTGTAATGTCCTCTGCCCCCCTCATATCACCCCCCACTGTAATGTCCTCTGCCCCCTCACCCCCCCCACTGTAATGTCCTCTGCCCCCCTCATATCACCCCCCACTGTAATGTCCTCTGCCCCCCTCACCCCCCCCCACTGTAATGTCCTCTGCCCCCCTCATATCACCCCCCACTGTAATGTCCTCTGCCCCCCTCACCCCCCCCCCACTGTAATGTCCTCTGCCCCCCTCATATCACCCCCCACTGTAATGTCCTCTGCCCCCCTCACATCACCCCCCACTGTAATGTCCTCTGCCCCCCTCATATCACCCCCCACTGTAATGTCCTATGCCCCCCTCACCCCCCCCACTGTAATGTCCTCTGCCCCCCTCATCCCCACTGTAATGTCTTCTGCCCCCCTCACATCACCCCCCCACTGTAATGTCCTCTGCCCCCCTCATATCACCCCCCCACTGTAATGTCCTCTGCCCCCCTCACATCACCCCCCCCACTGTAATGTCCTCTGCCCCCCTCATATCACCCCCCTACTGTAATGTCCTCTGCCCCCTCATATCACCCCCCCCACTGTAATGTCCTCTGCCCCCCTCACATCATCCCCCCACTATAATGTCCTCTGCCCCCTCATATCACCCCCCCACTGTAATGTCCTCTGCCCCTCTCACATCACCCCCCCACTATAATGTCCTCTGCCCCCTCATATCACCCCCCCACTGTAATGTCCTCTGCCCCTCTGACATTACCCCCCCCCCCACTATAATGTCCTCTGCCCCCCTCATATCACCCCCCACTGTAATGTCCTCTGTCCCTCCCACATCACCCACCCACTGTAATGTCCTCTGCCCCTCTCACATCACCCCCCCTCACTGTAATGTCCTCTTCCCCCTCACATCACCCCCCCCCCACTGTAATGTCCTCTGCCCCCTCACATCACCCCCACAGCAGTGTAGGGTCAGGAGATGGCGGTGTAGAGTCAGGAGATGGTGGTGTAGGGTCAGGAGATGGTGGTGTAGAGTCAGGAGATGGTGGTGTAGGGTGAGGAGATGGTGGTGTAGGGTCAGGAGATGGCATTGTAGAGTCGGGAGATGGCGGTGTAGGGCGAGGAGATGGCGGTGTGTGGTTGGAGGATGGCCATGTGGGGTTGATGTGTTGGGTTGATGGTGGGAGATGGTGGTGTAGGGTGAGGAGATGGTGGTGTAGAGTCAGGAGATGGCGGTGTTGGGTTGGGAGATGGTGGTGTAGGGTCAGGAGATGGCGTTGTAGAGTCGGGAGATGGCGGTGTAGGGTCAGGAGATGGCGGTGTAGGGTGAGGAGATGGTGGTGTAGGGTCAGGAGATGGTGGTGAAGGGTGAGGAGATGGCGGTGTAGGGTGAGGAGATGGTGGTGTAGGGTCAGGAGATGGCGGTGTAGAGTCAGGAGATGGCGGTGTAGGGTCAGGAGATGGCGGTGTAGGGTCAGGAGATGGCGGTGTAGGGTCAGGAGATGGCGGTGTAGAGTCGGGAGATGGCGGTGTAGGGTGAGGAGATGGTGGTGTAGGGTGAGGAGATGGCGGTGTGTGGTTGGAGGATGGCCATGTGGGGTTGATGTGTTGGGTTGATGGTGGGAGATGGTGGTGTAGGATCGGGAGATGGTGGTGTAGGGTGAGGAGATGGCGGTGTAGAGTCGGGAGATGGCAGTGTAGGGTCAGGAGATGGAGGTGTAGGGTGAGGAGATGACGTTGTAGAGACGGGAGATGGAGGTGTAGGGTGAGGAGATGGCGGTGTAGGGTCAGGAGATGGCGGTGTAGGGTCAGGAGATGGAGGTGTAGGGTGAGGAGATGGCGGTGTAGAGTCGGGAGATGGCAGTGTAGGGTCAGGAGATGGAGGTGTAGGGTGAGGAGATGACGTTGTAGAGACGGGAGATGGAGGTGTAGGGTGAGGAGATGGAGGTGTAGGGTCAGGAGATGGCGGTGTAGGGTCAGGAGATGGCGGTGTAGGGTCGGGAGATGGCGGTGTAGGGTCAGGAGATGGTGGTGTAGGGTCAGGAGATGGCGGTGTAGGGTCGGGAGATGGCGGTGTAGGGTCAGGAGATGGCGGTGTAGGGTCAGGAGATGGCGGTGTAGGGTCGGGAGATGGCGGTGTAGGGTCAGGAGATGGCGGTGTAGGGTGAGGAGATGGCGTTGTAGAGTCGGGAGATGGCGTGTAGGGTCGGGAGATGGCGGTGTAGGGTCAGGAGATGGTGGTGTAGGGTGAGGAGATGGTGGTGTAGGGTCAGGAGATGGCGGTGTAGGGTCAGGAGATGGCGGTGTAGAGTCGGGAGATGGCGGTGTAGGGTCAGGAGATGGCGGTGTAGGGTCAGGAGATGGTGGTGTAGGGTGAGTAGATGGCGGTGTAGGGTCAGGAGATGGCGGTGTAGGGTCGAGAGATGGCGGTGTAGGGTCAGGAGATGGTGGTGTAGGGTCGGGAGATGGCGGTGTAGGGTCAGGAGATGGCGGTGTAGGGTCAGGAGATGGCGGTGTAGGGTCAGGAGATGGTGGTGTAGGGTGAGGAGATGGTGGTGTAGGGTCAGGAGATGGTGGTGTAGGGTGAGGAGATGGTGGTGTAGGGTGAGGAGATGGTGGTGTAGGGTCAGGAGATGGTGGTGTAGGGTGAGGAGATGGTGGTGTAGGGTCAGGAGATGGTGGTGTAGGGTGAGGAGATGGTGGTGTAGGGTGAGGAGATGGTGGTGTAGGGTGAGGAGATGGCGGTGTAGGGTGAGGAGATGGTGGTGTAGGGTGAGGAGATGGCGGTGTGTGGTTGGAGGATGGCCATGTTGGGTTGATGGTGGGAGATGGTGGTGTAGAGTCGGGAGATGGCGGTGTAGGGTCAGGAGATGGCGTTGTAGGGTGAGGAGATGGCGGTGTGTGGTTGGAGGATGGCCATGTTGGGTTGATGGTGGGAGATGGTGGTGTAGGGTGAGGAGATGGCGGTGTGTGGTTGGAGGATGGCCATGTTGGGGTTGATGTGTTGGGTTGATGGTGGGAGATGGTTGGACCAATCCCTGGGCCCCCCATACATGTGATGGACACACCGGTGTCCCCGGCTCTGGGAATGATTAGAATATTTCTCTTTCTACGTCTTCCGCTCATTTCCTGGTCTGCCGGTCCTGGGAATCCGGATCCATGAAGATCTCCGGGGAAATAAGGAGAAGAATTCTGACCGCTCTTCCTGTAGAGGGACAGCTGGGATCCATCGTCCTCCCAGCCCCTCCCCCACACTACCCAACCCCCGACCTTCCACAACCGGTCACCGTGGTAATGACCGCCATGTCGGAGTGTCCCGACAACTCTCAATGGAAAGTCCCGAGATCGGGAATTATGTGTCTCCTTATCGAGGGTCCCCACCCAGATCCCGGAATCCAGGAAAATCCGAGATTCTCTACTGAGGGGTTCCCACCATCCCTGTGCTGAGTTCCCGGGTCTGTACACCCGCTGTGCCCCATTATGAGGGGTTCCCGCCATCCCTGTGCTGAGTTCCCGGGTCTGTACCCCCGCTGTGCCCCATTATGAGGGGTTCCCACCATCCCTGTGCTGAGTTCCCGGGTCTGTACACCCGCTGTGCCCATTATGAGGGGTTCCCGCCATCCCTGTGCTGAGTTCCCGGGTCTGTACACCCGCTGTGCCCATTATGAGGGGTTCCCACCATCCCTGTGCTGAGTTCCCGGGTCTGTACACCCACTGTGCCCATTATGAGGGGTTCCCACCATCCCTGTGCTGAGTTCCCGGGTCTGTACACCCGCTGTGCCCCATTATGAGGGGTTCCCACCATCCCTGTGCCCCATTATGAGGGGTTCCCACCATCCCTGTGCTGAGTTCCCGGGTCTGTACACCCGCTGTGCCCATTATGAGGGGTTCCCACCATCCCTGTGCTGAGTTCCCGGGTCTGTACACCCACTGTGCCCATTATGAGGGGTTCCCACCATCCCTGTGCTGAGTTCCCGGGTCTGTACACCCACTGTGCCCATTATGAGGGGTTCCCACCATCCCTGTGCTGAGTTCCCGGGTCTGTACACCCGCTGTGCCCCATTATGAGGGGTTCCCACCATCCCTGTGCTGAGTTCCCGGGTCTGTACACCCACTGTGCCCCATTATGAGGGGTTCCCACCATCCCTGTGCTGAGTTCCCGGGTCTGTACACCCGCTGTGCCCATTATGAGGGGTTCCCACCATCCCTGTGCTGAGTGCCCGGGTCTGTACACCCGCTGTGCCCATTATGAGGGGTTCTCACCATCCCTGTGCTGAGTGCCCGGGTCTGTACACCCGCTGTGCCCATTATGAGGGGTTCCCACCATCCCTGTGCTGAGTTCCCGGGTCTGTACACCCACTGTGCCCATTATGAGGGGTTCCCACCATCCCTGTGCTGAGTGCCCGGGTCTGTACACCCACTGTGCCCCATTATGAGGGGTTCCCACCATCCCTGTGCTGAGTTCCCGGGTCTGTACACCCACTGTGCCCCATTATGAGGGGTTCCCACCATCCCTGTGCTGAGTTCCCGGGTCTGTACACCCGCTGTGCCCATTATGAGGGGTTCTCACCATCCCTGTGCTGAGTGCCCGGGTCTGTACACCCGCTGTGCCCCATTATGAGGGGTTCCCACTATCCCTGTGCTGAGTTCCCGGGTCTGTACACCCGCTGTGCCCCATTATGAGGGGTTCCCACCATCCCTGTGCCCATTATGAGGTGGTTCCCACAATCCCTGTGCTGAGTTCCCGGGTCTGTACACCCGCTGTGCCCCATTATGAGGGGTTCCCACCATCCCTGTGCTGAGTTCCCGGGTCTGTACACCCGCTGTGCCCATTATGAGGGGTTCCCACCATCCCTGTGCCCATTATGAGGTGGTTCCCACAATCCCTGTGCTGAGTTCCCGGGTCTGTACACCCGCTGTGCCCCATTATGAGGGGTTCCCACCATCCCTGTGCCCATTATGAGGTGGTTCCCACAATCCCTGTGCTGAGTTCCCGGGTCTGTACACCCGCTGTGCCCCATTATGAGGGGTTCCCACCATCCCTGTGCTGAGTTCCCGGGTCTGTACACCCGCTGTGCCCATTATGAGGGGTTCCCACCATCCCTGTGCTGAGTGCCCGGGTCTGTACACCCGCTGTGCCCATTATGAGGGGTTCTCACCATCCCTGTGCTGAGTGCCCGGGTCTGTACACCCGCTGTGCCCATTATGAGAGGTTCCCACCATCCCTGTGCTGAGTTCCCGGGTCTGTACACCCGCTGTGCCCATTATGAGGGGTTCCCACCATCCCTGTGCTGAGTGCCCGGGTCTGTACACCCGCTGTGCCCATTATGAGGGGTTCTCACCATCCCTGTGCTGAGTGCCCGGGTCTGTACACCCACTGTGCCCATTATGAGGGGTTCTCACCATCCCTGTGCTGAGTGCCCGGGTCTGTACACCCGCTGTGCCCATTATGAGAGGTTCCCACCATCCCTGTGCTGAGTTCCCGGGTCTGTACACCCGCTGTGCCCATTATGAGGGGTTCCCACCATCCCTGTGCCCATTATGAGGGGGTTCCCACAATCCCTGTGCTGAGTTCCCGGGTCTGTACACCCGCTGTGCCCATTATGAGGGGTTCCCACCATCCCTGTGCTGAGTTCCTGGGTCTGTACACCCGCTGTGCCCATTATGAGGGGTTCCCACCATCCCTGTGCTGAGTTCCCGGGTCTGGAATAAGACAGGTGGGGGGAGGGGAGGGACATCTCACCCTGAATATGGAATTCTCCATGTAGAAGTGAAATGTCACGTTTGGGGGCGGGGCCTCGGTATTGTGTGGGCGTGTCCTTGTCACCGGTTGGGCGATAAGCGAGGAATGCGTCTTATATAACGATCGATAATTAATGACGGATGTCAGAAGATTACTTATTGCTGGACTCTGAGGCCTGGATACCTTCCATGTCTGGAGGGGGCGGGGCCGGGGACACAGGGGGCGGGGCTGTGCGTATGGAGGAGGGGGGGCGGGATTAACCCCTGTGTGTCCTTCATGGAGCCGAACGATCCCAACATTCAGATACAACTTCCTCCTTTCCTCCGCGAGAAAGACCAACAAATATCATCCCATGTATTATAGGAAATACGTCCGAGCAATGTTTATAAACAATGTTACTTTGTATCTCTCTATCTCCCGTCTGATCAATGTTTATAAACAATGTTACTTTGTATCTCTCTCTCTCCCGTCTGATCAATGTTTATAAACAATGTTACTTTGTATCTCTCTATCTCCCGTCTGATCAATGTTTATAAACAATGTTACTTTGTATCTCTCTATCTCCCGTCTGATCAATGTTTATAAACAATGTTACTTTGTATCTCTCTCTCTCCTGTCTGATCAATGTTTATAAACAATGTTACTTTGTATCTCTCTATCTCCCGTCTGATCAATGTTTATAAACAATGTTACTTTGTATCTCTATCTCCTGTCTGATCAATGTTTATAAACAATGTTACTTTGTATCTCTCTATCTCCCGTCTAATCAATGTTTATAAACAATGTTACTTTGTATCTCTCTATCTCCCGTCTGATCAATGTTTATAAACAATGTTACTTTGTATCTCTCTATCTCCCGTCTGATCAATGTTTATAAACAATGTTACTTTGTATCTCTCTATCTCCCGTCTGATCAATGTTTATAAACAATGTTACTTTGTATCTCTATCTCCCGTCTGATCAATGTTTATAAACAATGTTACTTTGTATCTCTATCTCCCGTCTGATCAATGTTTATAAACAATGTTACTTTGTATCTCTCTCTCTCCCGTCTGATCAATGTTTATAAACAATGTTACTTTGTATCTCTATCTCCTGTCTGATCAATGTTTATAAACAATGTTACTTTGTATCTCTCTATCTCCCGTCTGATCAATGTTTATAAACAATGTTACTTTGTATCTCTCTATCTCCCGTCTGATCAACGTTTATAAACAATGTTACTTTGTATCTCTCTATCTCCCGTCTGATCAATGTTTATAAACAATGTTACTTTGTATCTCTCTATCTCTCGTCTGATCAATGTTTATAAACAATGTTACTTTGTATCTCTATCTCCTGTCTGATCAATGTTTATAAACAATGTTACTTTGTATCTCTCTATCTCCCGTCTGATCAATGTTTATAAACAATGTTACTTTGTATCTCTCTATCTCCCGTCTGATCAATGTTTATAAACAATGTTACTTTGTATCTCTATCACTCGTCTGATCAATGTTTATAAACAATGTTACTTTGTATCTCTCTCTCTCCAGTCTGATCAATGTTTATAAACAATGTTACTTTGTATCTCTCTATCTCCTGTCTGATCAATGTTTATAAACAATGTTACTTTGTATCTCTCTATCTCCCGTCTGATCAATGTTTATAAACAATGTTACTTTGTATCTCTATCACTCGTCTGATCAATGTTTATAAACAATGTTACTTTGTATCTCTCTCTCTCCAGTCTGATCAATGTTTATAAACAATGTTACTTTGTATCTCTCTATCTCCCGTCTGATCAATGTTTATAAACAATGTTACTTTGTATCTCTCTATCTCTCGTCTGATCAATGTTTATAAACAATGTTACTTTGTATCTCTCTATCTCCCGTCTGATCAATGTTTATAAACAATGTTACTTTGTATCTCTCTCTCCTGTCTGATCAATGTTTATAAACAATGTTACTTTGTATCTCTCTCTCCCGTCTGATCAATGTTTATAAACAATGTTACTTTGTATCTCTATCTCCCGTCTGATCAATGTTTATAAACAATGTTACTTTGTATCTCTCTCTCTCCCGTCTGATCAATGTTTATAAACAATGTTACTTTGTATCTCTCTATCTCCTGTCTGATCAATGTTTATAAACAATGTTACTTTGTATCTCTATCTCCCGTCTGATCAATGTTTATAAACAATGTTACTTTGTATCTCTCTATCTCCCGTCTGATCAATGTTTATAAACAATGTTACTTTGTATCTCTCTATCTCCCGTCTGATCAATGTTTATAAACAATGTTACTTTGTATCTCTCTCTCTCCTGTCTGATCAATGTTTATAAACAATGTTACTTTGTATCTCTCTCCTGTCTGATCAATGTTTATAAACAATGTTACTTTGTATCTCTCTCCTGTCTGATCAATGTTTATAAACAATGTTACTTTGTATCTCTCTATCTCTCGTCTGATCAATGTTTATAAACAATGTTACTTTGTATTTCTCTATCTCCAGTCTGATCAATGTTTATAAACAATGTTACTTTGTATCTCTCTCCTGTCTGATCAATGTTTATAAACAATGTTACTTTGTATCTCTCTCCTGTCTGATCAATGTTTATAAACAATGTTACTTTGTATCTCTATCTCCCGTCTGATCAATGTTTATAAACAATGTTACTTTGTATCTCTCTCTCTCCCGTCTGATCAATGTTTATAAACAATGTTACTTTGTATCTCTCTCTCTCCCGTCTGATCAATGTTTATAAACAATGTTACTTTGTATCTCTCTATCTCCTGTCTGATCAATGTTTATAAACAATGTTACTTTGTATCTCTCTATCTCCCGTCTGATCAATGTTTATAAACAATGTTACTTTGTATCTCTCTATCTCCCGTCTGATCAATGTTTATAAACAATGTTACTTTGTATCTCTCTATCTCCTGTCTGATCAATGTTTATAAACAATGTTACTTTGTATCTCTCTATCTCCCGTCTGATCAATGTTTATAAACAATGTTACTTTGTATCTCTCTCTCTCCTGTCTGATCAATGTTTATAAACAATGTTACTTTGTATTTCTCTATCTCCTGTCTGATCAATGTTTATAAACAATGTTACTTTGTATCTCTCTATCTCCCGTCTGATCAATGTTTATAAACAATGTTACTTTGTATCTCTATCTCCCGTCTGATCAATGTTTATAAACAATGTTACTTTGTATCTCTCTCTCTCCCGTCTGATCAATGTTTATAAACAATGTTACTTTGTATCTCTCTCTCTCCCGTCTGATCAATGTTTATAAACAATGTTACTTTGTATCTCTCTATCTCCTGTCTGATCAATGTTTATAAACAATGTTACTTTGTATCTCTCTATCTCCCGTCTGATCAATGTTTATAAACAATGTTACTTTGTATCTCTCTCTCTCCTGTCTGATCAATGTTTATAAACAATGTTACGTTGTATCTCTCTATCTCCCGTCTGATCAATGTTTATAAACAATGTTACTTTGTATCTCTCTATCTCCCGTCTGATCAATGTTTATAAACAATGTTACTTTGTATCTCTCTATCTCCCGTCTGATCAATGTTTATAAACAATGTTACTTTGTATCTCTATCTCCCGTCTGATCAATGTTTATAAACAATGTTACTTTGTATCTCTCTCTCTCCCGTCTGATCAATGTTTATAAACAATGTTACTTTGTATCTCTATCTCCCGTCTGATCAATGTTTATAAACAATGTTACTTTGTATCTCTATCTCCTGTCTGATCAATGTTTATAAACAATGTTACTTTGTATCTCTCTATCTCCTGTCTGATCAATGTTTATAAACAATGTTACTTTGTATCTCTCTATCTCCCGTCTGATCAATGTTTATAAACAATGTTACTTTGTATCTATCTCCCGTCTGATCAATGTTTATAAACAATGTTACTTTGTATCTCTCTCTCTCCTGTCTGATCAATGTTTATAAACAATGTTACTTCGTATCTCTCTATCTCCCGTCTGATCAATGTTTATAAACAATGTTACTTTGTATCTCTATCTCCCGTCTGATCAATGTTTATAAACAATGTTACTTTGTATCTCTATCTCCCGTCTGATCAATGTTTATAAACAATGTTACTTTGTATCTCTCTCTCTCCCGTCTGATCAATGTTTATAAACAATGTTACTTTGTATCTCTCTCTCTCCCGTCTGATCAATGTTTATAAACAATGTTACTTTGTATCTCTCTCTCTCCCGTCTGATCAATGTTTATAAACAATGTTACTTTGTATCTCTATCTCCTGTCTGATCAATGTTTATAAACAATGTTACTTTGTATCTCTCTATCTCCTGTCTGATCAATGTTTATAAACAATGTTACTTTGTATCTCTATCTCCGTCTGATCAATGTTTATAAACAATGTTACTTCGTATCTCTCTATCTCCCGTCTGATCAATGTTTATAAACAATGTTACTTTGTATCTCTCTCTCTCCCGTCTGATCAATGTTTATAAACAATGTTACTTTGTATCTCTATCTCTCCCGTCTGATCAATGTTTATAAACAATGTTACTTTGTATCTCTCTCTCTCCCGTCTGATCAATGTTTATAAACAATGTTACTTTGTATCTCTCTATCTCCTGTCTGATCAATGTTTATAAACAATGTTACTTTGTATCTCTATCTCCCGTCTGATCAATGTTTATAAACAATGTTACTTTGTATCTCTCTCTCTCCCGTCTGATCAATGTTTATAAACAATGTTACTTTGTATCTCTCTATCTCCTGTCTGATCAATGTTTATAAACAATGTTACTTTGTATCTCTCTATCTCCTGTCTGATCAATGTTTATAAACAATGTTACTTTGTATCTCTCTCTCCTGTCTGATCAATGTTTATAAACAATGTTACTTTGTATCTCTCTATCTCCCGTCTGATCAATGTTTATAAACAATGTTACTTTGTATCTCTCTATCTCCCGTCTGATCAATGTTTATAAACAATGTTACTTTGTATCTCTCTATCTCCGTCTGATCAATGTTTATAAACAATGTTACTTTGTATCTCTCTATCTCCTGTCTGATCAATGTTTATAAACAATGTTACTTTGTATCTCTCTATCTCCCATCTGATCAATGTTTATAAACAATGTTACTTTGTATCTCTCTATCTCCTGTCTGATCAATGTTTATAAACAATGTTACTTTGTATCTCTCTCTCCTGTCTGATCAATGTTTATAAACAATGTTACTTTGTATCTCTCTATCTCCCGTCTGATCAATGTTTATAAACAATGTTACTTTGTATCTCTCTATCTCCCGTCTGATCAATGTTTATAAACAATGTTACTTTGTATCTCTCTATCTCCTGTCTGATCAATGTTTATAAACAATGTTACTTTGTATCTCTATCTCCCGTCTGATCAATGTTTATAAACAATGTTACTTTGTATCTCTCTCCCGTCTGATCAATGTTTATAAACAATGTTACTTTGTATCTCTCCATCTCCTGTCTGATCAATGTTTATAAACAATGTTACTTTGTATCTCTCTATCTCCCGTCTGATCAATGTTTATAAACAATGTTACTTTGTATCTCTCTATCTCCTGTCTGATCAATGTTTATAAACAATGTTACGTTGTATCTCTCTATCTCCCGTCTGATCAATGTTTATAAACAATGTTACTTTGTATCTCTCTATCTCCTGTCTGATCAATGTTTATAAACAATGTTACTTTGTATCTCTATCTCCCGTCTGATCAATGTTTATAAACAATGTTACTTTGTATCTCTCTCTCTCCTGTCTGATCAATGTTTATAAACAATGTTACTTTGTATCTCTCTATCTCCTGTCTGATCAATGTTTATAAACAATGTTACTTTGTATCTCTCTATCTCCTGTCTGATCAATGTTTATAAACAATGTTACTTTGTATCTCTCTATCTCCTGTCTGATCAATGTTTATAAACAATGTTACGTTGTATCTCTCTATCTCCCGTCTGATCAATGTTTATAAACAATGTTACTTTGTATCTCTCTATCTCCTGTCTGATCAATGTTTATAAACAATGTTACTTTGTATCTCTCTATCTCCTGTCTGATCAATGTTTATAAACAATGTTACTTTGTATCTCTATCTCCCGTCTGATCAATGTTTATAAACAATGTTACTTTGTATCTCTCTATCTCCTGTCTGATCAATGTTTATAAACAATGTTACTTTGTATCTCTCTATCTCCTGTCTGATCAATGTTTATAAACAATGTTCCTTTGTGTAGTGAGGTCTCTCCGGACTCCGGGTCCAATGATTAAAGTACAACTGAGGGCAAAACTTTTCTTCCTCTAGCTAGAGAAGGGGGAGGGGGGTTATAACCCCTGTCAGGTGTCCGGTACACAGGACAAATAGATGGGGGAGGGGGGGGTCACATCACTGCGATCCCACCGAACGTTCCGCACGCAACCCTCCTCCTCCTCCGACCTCAACCGGGAGGAGATCTCCTCACTTCTTACATCTCCACCCTGGACCTCCCTCTCCTGTGATTGGGGGGACCCCTAGTGGTGTATTTGTGTCATTACATCTCCATCCTGGATCGTTACTTTGTATTCTCCTCCTTCTCTCTCTCTATGATACAAGGAATGTTCTTTTATCAGACGGGGGAGAGACCCCTAGTGGTGTATTTGTGTCATTACATCTCATCACATCAATTACTTCCAATCAATTACATTAGGAGATCACCATTTGGTTTTCTTATCATGAATTCAATGTTGGTCATTTATTATTATTATTATTATTATTATTATTATTATTATTATTATTATTATTATACAGAATTTACATATTATTATTTTTATTATTATTATTATTATTATTATTATTATTATTATTATTATTATTATTATTATACAGATCTGCAGTGTACCCTGAGCTCTGTTCTCCCTTCTCTGGGCTCTCCAGGTCTTCCCTGAGCTAAGTCCTCCCCTCTCTGGGCTCTGAAGTTCTTCCCTGAGCTCAGTCCTCCCTTCTCTGGGATCTGCAGGTCTTCACTGAGCTCTGTTTTCCTTTCTCTGGGCTCTGCAGGTCTTCCCTGAGCTCTGTCCTCCCTTCTCTGGGCTCTGCAGGTCTTCCCTGAGCTCTCTCCTCCCTTCTCTGGGCTCTGAAGTTCTTCCCTGAGCTCAGTCCTCCCTTCTCTGGGATCTGCAGGTCTTCCCTGAGCTCTGTTCTCCCTTCTCTGGGCTCTCCAGGTCTTCCCTGAGCTAAGTCCTCCCCTCTCTGGGCTCTGCAGGTCTTCCCTGAGCTCTGTTCTCCCTTCTCTGGGCTCTCCAGGTCTTCCCTGAGCTAAGTCCTCCCCTCTCTGGGCTCTGCAGGTCTTCACTGAGCTCTGTTTTCCTTTCTCTGGGCTCTGCAGGTCTTCCCTGAGCTCTGTCCTCCCTTCTCTGGGCTCTGCAGGTCTTCCCTGAGCTCTGTTCTCCCTTCTCTGGGCTCTCCAGGTCTTCCCTGAGCTCTGTTCTCTCCTCTCTGGGCTCTGCAGGTCTTCCCTGAGCTCTGTTCTCCCTTCTCTGGGCTCTCCAGGTCTTCCCTGAGCTAAGTCCTCCCCTCTCTGGGCTCTGCAGGTCTTCACTGAGC
The DNA here is from genome assembly GCF_905171775.1 of Rana temporaria. Taxonomy (NCBI): domain Eukaryota; kingdom Metazoa; phylum Chordata; class Amphibia; order Anura; family Ranidae; genus Rana; species Rana temporaria. Next base: position 554,237 of record NC_053489.1, on the reverse strand, counting down.
TCTGTTTTCCTTTCTCTGGGCTCTGCAGGTCTTCCCTGAGCTCTGTCCTCCCTTCTCTGGGCTCTGCAGGTCTTCCCTGAGCTCTGTTTTCCCTTCTCTGGGCTCTGAAGGTCTTCCCTGAGCTCTGTCCTCCCCTCTCTGGGCTCTGATTATTATTATTATTATTATTATACAGGATTTATATATTATCATTATACAGGATTTATATATTATCATTATACAGGGTTTAAATATTATTATTATCATTATACAGAATTTAATTGGCACCAGCAGTTTGCGCAGCGCTGTACACGGTGAGGGTGGCGCAGTGGCGGGGGGCCATCTTAGGGGAGATCTATCACCCTCTGTGGGAGGTTCCACGTCATGAAGACACAATAAAAATGTTAAAATAAAAATTCAGAACACGACAGCCGCTTGTATTTTACCGACACAGATTCAGATCTTCAAACCTTTTACTCAACGCATTTCGCGGCCCTATGGCCTCTTCCTCGGGGGCGGGTCATTTCTAATACATATACAAGTTTCGTTGGTTTATCTGTAATACCCTATAATAAGACTAGGGGCAGTATAGAGAATGAGCCCAGCGGAAGGTCTGTGGCGTGCGGAGGGAAGTGGAGAAGACCCGGAGGGTCTTTTGTAAATCTGTGGGCCGGGGGTCTCTCACACTAATGGTCTTCTTTTCTCTCCTGGTAGTTGGCGGGTTGGAAGAACTGATCAAAAAATTCAACAAGAACCTGGTTCTGTATGGACTTTGCCGAGTGCCGGACCCCAACACCCAGGGGCCCCGACTCATCCTCATATACTGGGTAAGATGTCCTCACACCGGGGAATTCCTCCTGTACCACCGGTGGAAGTCGTAGTCTTATTAGTGGTAGGTAGTAGTGGGAGCAGCAGTTGTAGTATTTGTAGTAGTTGTAGTAATGCTTGTGTATTAGTAGTTGTAGTAATGGTTGTGGTATTAGTAGTTGTACTGGTAGTCATAACATTAGAGTAGCAGTAGAGTGATGGTAGTGGCAGCCGTAGTTGTAGTAGAAGTAATTGTGCTACTGGTGGTAGTAGTAGCAGTATTAGTGGTAGTTGTAGTAATAGCAGTGGTAGCAGTAGAATTAGTGCTAGCAAGGTTAGTAGTAACAATAGTATTTGTAGTAGTAGTAATAGGACTAGTAGTGGGAGCAGTATAAGTAGTAATAGTTGTAGTAATAATAGTAGTCATACGAGTAGTAATAGAAATAGTAGGCCAGATTAGCCCAGAGTATTAGTAGTAGTCATACTAGTAGTATTTGTAGTAATAGTAATAATCGTATTAATAGGAGCTCAGGAAAGAGCTACAGAGTCCAGAGAAGGGAGGACAGCGCTCAGGGAAGACCTGCAGAGCCCAGAGAAGGGAGAACAGAGCTCAGGGAAGACCTGCAGAGCCAAGAGAAGGGAGGACAGAGCTCAGGGAAGACCTGCAGAGCCCAGAGAAGGGAGAACAGAGCTCAGGGAAGACCTGCAGAGCCCAGAGAAGGGAGGACAGAGCTCAGGGAAGACCTGCAGATCCCAGAGAAGGGAGGACAGAGCTCAGGGAAGACCTGCAGAGCCCAGAGAAGGGAGGACAGAGCTCAGGGAAGACCTGCAGAGCCCAGAGAAGGGAGAACAGAGCTCAGGGAAGACCTGCAGATCCCAGAGAAGGGAGGACAGAGCTCAGGGAAGACCTGCAGAGCCCAGAGAAGGGAGGACAGAGCTCAGGGAAGACCTGCAGAGCCCAGAGAAGGGAGAACAGAGCTCAGGGAAGACCTGCAGATCCCAGAGAAGGGAGGACAGAGCTCAGGGAAGACCTGCAGAGCCCAGAGAAGGGAGGACAGAGCTCAGGGAAGACCTGCAGAGCCCAGAGAAGGGAGGACAGAGCTCAGGGAAGACCTGCAGAGCCCAGAGAAGGGAGGACAGAGCTCAGGGAAGACCTGCAGATCCCAGAGAAGGGAGGACAGAGCTCAGGGAAGACCTGCAGAGCCAAGAGAAGGGAGGACAGCGCTCAGGGAAGACCTGCAGAGCCCAGAGAAGGGAGAACAGAGCTCAGGGAAGACCTGCAGAGCCAAGAGAAGGGAGGACAGAGCTCAGGGAAGACCTGCAGAGCCCAGAGAAGGGAGAACAGAGCTCAGGGAAGACCTGCAGAGCCCAGAGAAGGGAGGACAGAGCTCAGGGAAGACCTGCAGATCCCAGAGAAGGGAGGACAGAGCTCAGGGAAGACCTGCAGAGCCCAGAGAAGGGAGGACAGAGCTCAGGGAAGACCTGCAGAGCCCAGAGAAGGGAGAACAGAGCTCAGGGAAGACCTGCAGATCCCAGAGAAGGGAGGACAGAGCTCAGGGAAGACCTGCAGAGCCCAGAGAAGGGAGGACAGAGCTCAGGGAAGACCTGCAGAGCCCAGAGAAGGGAGAACAGAGCTCAGGGAAGACCTGCAGAGCCCAGAGAAGGGAGGACAGAGCTCAGGGAAGACCTGCAGAGCCCAGAGAAGGGAGGACAGAGCTCAGGGAAGACCTGCAGAGCCCAGAGAAGGGAGGACAGAGCTCAGGGAAGACCTGCAGAGCCCAGAGAAGGGAGGACAGAGCTCAGGGAAGACCTGCAGATCCCAGAGAAGGGAGGACAGAGCTCAGGGAAGACCTGCAGAGCCCAGAGAAGGGAGAACAGAGCTAAGGGAAGACCTACAGAGCCCAGAGAAGGGAGGACAGAGCTCAGGGAAGACCTGCAGAGCCCAGAGAAGGGAGGACAGAGCTCAGGGAAGACCCGCAGAGCCCAGAGAAGGGAGGACAGAGCTCAGGGAACACGTGCAGAGCCCAGAGAAAGGAAAACAGAGCTTGGTCGTATCTATGCGCCTGTTTCAGAGAATCAGTTACGCATAGACCTCCCTAAGATACGACAGGTGTAAGTGTTTTACACCGTCGTATCTTAGGCGTATCTTAGGCTGCATATTTACGCTGGCCACTAGGTGGCACTACCGTATAGTTACGCGAGGAATATGCAAATGAGCTAGATACGCCAATTCAGAAACGTACGTCCCGCCGGCGCATTTTTTTACGTTGTTTACGTTCATTTTTTTTCGCCGTATAGTTACCCCTGCTATAGGAGGCGTAGCTAATGATAAGTATGGCCGTCGTTCCCGCGCCGAGTTTTGAAATTTTTACGTCGTTTGCGTAAGTCGTTTGCGAATACGGCTGTACGTCATTTACGCTCACGCCGAATCCAATACATCCTTGCGACGTAATTTGGAGCAATGCAAACTGGGATATTTTACGGACGGCGCATGCGCAGTTAAAAAAACGTGAAAAAAGCGGGGTCAAGTAAAATTTAAATAAAACACGCCCCCAACATCCCCATTTGAATTAGGCAGGCTTACGCCGCCACACATACGTTACGCCACCGTAACTAAGGGCGCAAGTTCTTTCTGAATACAGAACTTGCGCCCAAAGTTAAAGCGGCGTAACGTATCGGAGATACGTTACGCCGGAAGAAAGATGCGCTCATCTTTCTGAATCAGGCCTACGAAGATTAATGAAGGTCCTTTGAATGGGTGTCACCCCAAATAGCACGGGAGGCGGGGGGCAGTTTTAGGAAACACCCCGTCCTCCCCAATCTTACCGCTTTCTTTCATGGCAGGTCGGTGAAAATGTGGACGCGTCACGGAAAGAGGTCAGCACCCAGCACCTTCCCGCCATCCGCAGGTTCTTCAAGGTAGGTAGAGGCGTGTGTGTGTGTGTGATGACTACAGACAGGAAGTGAGAAGTTCCATCATCTTCATTCTCTCACAAACCCCAGCAGGGGGCGCCACCTTTCCTTCTCTGGCGGTTTTCCTGAAGCAAACTGATTTCCCGGAGCACGATGTCCCCGAACCGTCCTGAAAAACTGCATCATCACTGAGTCTTTCTGTTGGCTCCATAGTAAGATCGGGTTTGGTGCTCCCCCTGCTGGTCACTGGGTGCTGCAGACTTTAGCGGTGCTATCTCCTGATCACAGTATTACAGTGTAAGCATCCAACTGATCAGCAGATTTCATAGCTAAAGTACTCAACAGGGAGGGGCATGCATGACTAAAGGGATGCCGGCAATGTGTTCTTTCATCAGTGGCGTCACTGAGGGGGGGCCAGAGGGGGCCCTGACCCCCCCAACATTATGCTGTGCCCCCCAATTGAAACACGTATTTTATCTGCAGCGGGTGCCTTGCATCTTGCTCAGGCCGCCACCGAGTGGACACAGGCTCTCCTTACTAAGGTGGCGGCCCGAGCAAGATGCGGGACTTTCATGTGGTGCTCTGGAATAGCAGTACGATGACTTCTCCAGCCCTAAAGATCACGACCACACATGACGAAGAACAAAGAGAAAGATAATTCTGTTATTGTTCCCCCCCCCCCCCCCAATTCCTTGAGGGTGACCCGTGTCCCCGTGTTGTCTCCTCCAGGAGGCCAGCGTCATGCTCCGCGCCCAGCGCATAGAGGATCTATCACCGGAGGCCGTGACCCAGGCCCTCAACAAAGTGCCACAGCCCACCCGGTCCTTCCACCGACCCCGACTTCCCGGATCTCACGATTTGGTGGTGAGTGACCCCCCCATTGTATCCCTCATCAGGTGATGAATCTCCTCCGCAAATCCTGATTTCTTCTCTTCTTTCTTTAGGGGACGAATTACACAAAAACCAACCCGGCCATAGAGATGAAGTTCAGTATGAGGGACTCGTTCTGGCAGAGGAATGAGGTGAGGTTCAGGGATCGGCGGAGAGTAGTGACCATCCCGGTGTATAGTTCTGGAATCACATGATGCCCCATGATGATTACCGACCATCCCTGAGATCAGGAGGCCAGATATGAGGACCCCCGGCCCCGCTCTCATCCTGGTCCTCCCGCTCTCATTCTGGTCCCCCCGCTCTCATCCTGGTCCTCCCGATCTCATCCTGGTCCTCCCGATCTCATCCTGGTCCTCCCGATCTCATCCTGGTCCTCCCGATCTCATCCTGGTCCTCCCGCTCTCATCCTGGTTCTCCAGCTCTCATTCTGGTCCCCCCGCTCTCATCCTGGTCCCCCTACTCTCATCCTGGTCCCCCGCTCTCATCCTGGTCCCCCCGCTCTCATCCTGGTCCCCCCGCTCTCATCCTGGTCCTCCCGCTCTCATCCTGGTCCCCTCGCTCTCATTCTGGTCCCCCCGCTCTCATCCTGGTCCCCCTACTCTCATCCTGGTCCCCTCGCTCTCATCCTGGTCCTCCCGCTCTCATCCTGGTCCCGCGCTCTCATCCTGGTCCTCCCGCTCTCATCCTGGTCCCCTCGCTCTCATCCTTGTCCCCCCACTCTCATCCTGGTCCTCCCGCTCTCATCCTGGTCCCCCCACTCTCATCCTGGTCCCGCGCTCTCATCCTGGTCCTCCCGCTCTCATCCTGGTCCCCTCGCTCTCATCCTGGTCCCCCCGCTCTCATCCTGGTCCCCCCGCTCCCATCCTGGTCCCCCCACTCTCATCCTGGTCCTCCCACTCTCATCCTGGTCCCCCCGCTCCCATCTTGGTCCTCCCGCTCTCATCCTGGTCCCCCTGCTCTCATTCTGGTCCCCCCGCTCCCATCTTGGTCCCCCCGCTCTCATCCTGGTCCCCCCGCTCTCATCCTGGTCCCCCCGCTCTCATCCTGGTCCTCCCGCTCTCATCCTGGTCCCCCCGCTCTCATCCTGGTCCCCCTGCTCTCATCCTGGTCCTCCCGCTCTTATCCTGGTCCCCCCCCACTCTCATCCTGGTCTCCCCACTCTCATCCTGGCCCCCCCGCTCTCATCCTGGCCCCCCCTCTCATCCTGGCCCCCCGCTCTCATCCTGGTCTCCCCACTCTCATCCTGGCCCCCCGCTCTCATCCTGGTCCTCCCGCTCTCATCCTGGTCCCCTCGCTCTCATCCTGATCTCCCCACTCTCATCCTGGTCTCCCCGCTCTCATCCTGGTCCTCTTGCTCTATAGTAACTTCACTGTTTTCTCTGCAGAGAGAGGAGGAGAGGAGGAAGGAACACGAACGTCTGCGGTTACAGGAGGAACGGATTACGATGGAGAAAGAGAGAATAGAGAGAGAGCGGCTGGAAGAAGAGGATCGGGAGCGCCGGATCGAGGAGAAGGAGAGGATGGTGGGGGAGCAGAGGTGAGGACATTGTACTGAGGCCATGACATGACTCCTCATCTGGTCCCATGACTCAGACCGGTGGAGGAGCAGAGGTGAGGACATTGTACTGATACCAGACATGACTGAATGGAGCAGCGCACCCCCTCTGGTCACATGACTTGGGTTCATTGTATGGATGCCGCTAATGAGTGTGACTAGCGCTGGTCTCCTGGGTCTCTTGGCAGGAGCTCTGGTCCTCACCCTCTGATATCTTACTGTTGGTCCCCTTGAAGATGTATATTTGTCAGATTCTTTGTGATGGTGACATTTCCCGCACCGACATTTTATTTTTATCCCCTTAAACCAAAACCTCTTTGACCCCTCCCCCCCTATACACCAATCACTGCCGTGTCTTCGGTGTAGGATGATGCATTGCAGTACCAGATCTTCTAGGACTGAAGGATTGTCTCTGGATATTTACTAACCTCATTACTGTCTCTGTACAGGAAGGAGCAGGCGAGACTGGAGGCCGAGCAGAGGAGGACGGAGAAGGCTCGATGGGTGAGTGACAGCCGGGAGTCCATAGGGGTCCACAGCTCAGCCTCACACCTCTGACCAAGCCTGACCCACCACAGCTCAGCCTCACACCTCTGACCAAGCCTGACCCACCACAACTCAGCCTCACACCTCTGACCAAGCTTGACCCACCACAGCTCAGCCTCACACCTCTGACCAAGCCTGACCCACCACAACTCAGCCTCACACCTCTGACCAAGCTTGACCCACCACAGCTCAGCCTCACACCTCTGACCAAGCTTGACCCACCACAGCTTAGCCTCACACCTCTGACCAAGCCTGACCCACCACAGCTCAGCCTCACACCTCTGACCAAGCTTGACCCACCACAGCTCAGCCTCACACCTCTGACCAAGCCTGACCCACCACAGCTCAGCCTCACACCTCTGACCAAGCTTGACCCACCACAGCTCAGCCTCACACCTCTGACCAAGCTTGACCCACCACAGCTCAGCCTCACACCTCTGACCAAGCTTGACCCACCACAGCTCAGCCTCACACCTCTGACCAAGCTTGACCCACCACAGCTCGGCCTCACACCTCTGACCAAGCTTGACCCACCACAACCAAGCCCCACACCTCTGACCAAGCTTGACCCACCACAGCTCAGCCTCACACCTCTGACCAAGCTTGACCCACCACAACCAAGCCCCACACCTCTGACCAAGCTTGACCCACCACAGCTCAGCCTCACACCTCTGACCAAGCTTGACCCACCACAGCTCAGCCTCACACCTCTGACCCACCACAGCTCAGCCTCACACCTCTGACCAAGCTTGACCCACCACAACTCAGCCTCACACCTCTGACCAAGCTTGACCCACCACAGCCAAGCCTCATACCTCTGACCAAGCTTGACCCACCACAACCAAGCCCCACACCTCTGACCAAGCTTGACCCACCACAGCTCAGCCTCACACCTCTGACCAAGCTTGACCCACCACAGCTCAGCCTCACACCTCTGACCAAGCTTGACCCACCACAGCCAAGCCTCACACCTCTGACCAAGCTTGACCCACCACAGCTCAGCCTCACACCTCTGACCAAGCTTGACCCACCACAGCCAAGCCTCACACCTCTGACCAAGCTTGACCCACCACAGCTCAGCCTCACACCTCTGACCAAGCTTGACCCACCACAGCCAAGCCTCACACCTCTGACCAAGCTTGACCCACCACAGCTCAGCCTCACACCTCTGACCAAGCTTGACCCACCACAACCAAGCCCCACACCTCTGACCAAGCTTGACCCACCACAGCTCAGCCTCACACCTCTGACCAAGCTTGACCCACCACAACCAAGCCCCACACCTCTGACCAAGCTTGACCCACCACAGCTCAGCCTCACACCTCTGACCAAGCTTGACCCACCACAGCCAAGCCTCACACCTCTGACCAAGCTTGACCCACCACAGCTCAGTCTCACACCTCTGACCAAGCTTGACCCACCACAACTCAGCCTCACACCTCTGACCAAGCTTGACCCACCACAAGCCCAAGCCTCATACCTCTGACCAAGCTTGACCCACCACAACCAAGCCCCACACCTCTGACCAAGCTTGACCCACCACAGCTCAGCCTCACACCTCTGACCAAGCTTGACCCACCACAGCTCAGCCTCACACCTCTGACCAAGCTTGACCCACCACAGCCAAGCCTCACACCTCTGACCAAGCTTGACCCACCACAGCTCAGCCTCACACCTCTGACCAAGCTTGACCCACCACAACTCAGCCTCACACCTCTGACCAAGCTTGACCCACCACAGCCAAGCCTCATACCTCTGACCAAGCCTGACCCACCACAGCCAAGCCCCACACCTCTGACCAAGCTAGACCCACCACAGCTCAGCCTCACACCTCTGACCAAGCTTGACCCACCACAGCTCAGCCTCACACCTCTGACCAAGCTTGACCCACCACAGCTCAGCCTCATACCTCTGACCAAGCTTGACCCACCACAGCTCAGCCTCACACCTCTGACCAAGCTTGACCCACCACAGCTCAGCCTCACACCTCTGACCAAGCCTGACCCACCACAGCTCAGCCTCACACCTCTGACCAAGCTTGACCCACCACAGCTCAGCCTCACACCTCTGACCAAGCCTGACCCACCACAGCTCAGCCTCACACCTCTGACCAAGCTAGACCCACCACAGCTCAGCCTCACACCTCTGACCAAGCTTGACCCACCACAGCTCAGCCTCACACCTCTGACCAAACTTGACCCACCACAGCTCAGCCTCACACCTCTGATCAAGCTTGACCCACCACAGCTCAGCCTCACACCTCTGACCAAGCCTGACCCACCACAGCTCAGCCTCACACCTCTGACCAAGCTAGACCCACCACAGCTCAGCCTCACACCTCTAACCAAGCCTGACCCACCACAGCTTAGCCTCACACCTCTGACCAAGCTAGACCCACCACAGCTCAGCCTCACACCTCTGACCAAGCTAGACCCACCACAGCTCAGCCTCACACCTCTGACCAAGCTTGACCCACCACAGCTCAGCCTCACACCTCTGATCAAGCTTGACCCACCACAGCTCAGCCTCACACCTCTGACCAAGCCTGACCCACCACAACCCAGCCTCACACCTCTGACCAAGCTTGACCCACCACAACTCAGCCTCACACCTCTGACCAAGCCTGACCCACCACAGCTCAGCCTCACACCTCTGACCAAGCTTGACCCACCACAGCTCAGCCTCACACCTCTGACCAAGCTTGACCCACCACAGCTCAGCCTCACACCTCTGACCAAGCTTGACCCACCACAACTCAGCCTCACACCTCTGACCAAGCTTGACCCACCACAGCTCAGCCTCACACCTCTGACCAAGCTTGACCCACCACAGCTTAGCCTCACACCTCTGACCAAGCTTGACCCACCACAGCTCAGCCTCACACCTCTGACCAAGCTTGACCCACCGCAGCTCAGCCTCACAACTCTGACCAAGCTTGACCCACCACAGCTCGGCCTCACACCTCTGACCAAGCTTGACCCACCACAGCTACTGTGATGCAAGTTATTAATGGAGCCGGGTCCAAGCTGAACTACATAATCCAGCTCTGATGGACATGGACAGCTCTGATAGACATGGACAGTTCTGATAGACATGGACAGTTCTGATAGACACGGACAGTTCTGATAGACACGGACAGCTCTGATAGACATGGACAGTTCTGATAGACATGGACAGCTCTGATAGACATGGACAGTTCTGATAGACATAGACAGTTCTGATAGACATGGACAGTTCTGATCAACATGGGCAGTTCTGATAGACACGGACAGTTCTGATAGATGTGGACAGTTCTGATAGATGTGGACAGTTCTGATAGACATGGACAGCTCTGATAGACATGGACAGCTCTGATAGACATGGAGAGTTCTGATAGACATGGAGAGTTCTGATAGACATGGACAGTTCTGATAGACATGGACAGGTCTGATAGACGCGGACAGTTCTGATAGACATGGACAGTTCTGATAGACATGGACAGCTCTGATAGACATGGACAGTTCTGATAGACATGGAGAGTTCTGATAGACATGGAGAGTTCTGATAGACATGGAGAGTTCTGATAGACATGGAGAGTTCTGATAGACATGGACAGTTCTGATAGACACGGACAGTTCTGATAGACGTGGACAGTTCTGATAGCCATGGAAAGTTCTGATAGACATGGACAGTTCTGATAGACATGGATAGTTCCGATAGACGTGGACAGTTCTGATAGATGTGGACAGTTCCGATAGACGTGGACAGTTCTGATAGACATGGACAGTTCTGATAGACATGGATAGTTCTGATAGACATGGACAGCTCTGATAGACATGGGCAGTTCTGATAGACATGGACAGTTCTGATAGACATGGAGAGTTCTGATAGACATGGAGAGTTCTGATAGACATGGAGAGTTCTGATAGACATGGACAGCTCTGATAGACATGGATGGTTCTGATAGACATGGATAGTTCTGATAGACATGGACGGTTCTGATAGACATGGAGAGTTCTGATAGACATGGAGAGTTCTGATAGACACGGACAGTTCTGATAGACATGGAGAGTTCTGATAGACATGGATGGTTCTGATAGACACGGACAGCTCTGATAGACATGGACGGTTCTGATAGACATGGAGAGTTCTGATAGACATGGAGAGTTCTGATAGACATGGAGAGTTCTGATAGACATGGATGGTTCTGATAGACATGGATGGTTCTGATAGACATGGAGAGTTCTGATAGACATGGATGGTTAAGATAGACAGGGACAGTTCTGATAGACATGGAGAGTTCTGATAGACAGGGACAGTTCTGATAGACATGGAGAGTTCTGATAGACAGGGACAGTTCTGATAGACATGGAGAGTTCTGATAGACATGGATAGTTCTGATAGACATGGACAGCTATGATAGACATGGATAGTTCTGATAGACATGGACGGTTCTGATAGACATGGAGAGTTCTGATAGACATGGAGAGTTCTGATAGACATGGAGAGTTCTGATAGACATGGAGAGTTCTGATAGACATGGACAGCTCTGATAGACATGGACAGGTCTGATAGACATGGACATTTCTGATAGACATGGAGAGTTCTGATAGACATGGACAGTTCTGATAGACATGGACAGTTCTGATAGACATGGACAGTTCTGATAGACACGGACAGCTCTGATAGACACGGACAGTTCTGATAGACATGGACAGTTCTGATAGACACGGAGAGTTCTGATAGACATGGACAGCTCTGATAGACTAAACAGTTCTGATAGACATGGACAGCTCTGATAGACATGGAGAGTTCTGATAGACATGGACAGTTCTGATAGACATGGACAGCTCTGATAGACATGGACAGCTCTGATAGACATGGACAGTTCTGATAGACATGGAGAGTTCTGATAGACACGGACAGTTCTGATAGACATGGATTGTTTTGATAGACATGGAGAGTTCTGATAGACATGGACAGCTCTGATAGACATGGAGAGTTCTGATAGACATGGACGGTTCTGCTAGACATGGACAGTTCTGATAGACATGGACAGTTCTGATAGACACGGACAGCTCTGATAGACACGGACAGTTCTGATAGACATGGACAGTTCTGATAGACATGGACAGCTCCGATAGACATGGATGGTTCTGATAGACATGGCGAGTTCTGATAGACATGGACAGTTCTGATAGACACGGACAGTTCTGATAGACATGGATTGTTTTGATAGACATGGAGAGTTCTGATAGACATGGACAGCTCTGATAGACATGGAGAGTTCTGATAGACATGGATAGTCCTGATAGACATGGACAGCTCTGATAGACATGGACAGTTCTGATGGACATGGAGAGTTCTGATAGACATGGACAGCTCTGATAGACATGGACAGTTCTGATGGACATGGATGGTTCTGATAGACATGGGCAGCTCTGATAGACATGGACGGTTCTGATAGACATGGAGAGTTCTGATAGACATGGAGAATTCTGATAGACATGGACAGCTATGAAAGACATGGACAGTTCTGATAGACATGGACAGTTCTGATAGACATGGACCAGCTGATAGACATGGACAGCTATGATAGACATGGACAGTTCTGATAGACACGGACAGTTCTGATAGACATGGAGAGTTCTGATAGACATGGAGAGTTCTGATAGACATGGACAGCTCTGATAGACATGGAGAGTTCTGATAGACATTGAGAGTTCTGATAGACATGGACAGTTCTGATAGACATGGAGAGTTCTGATAGACATGGAGAGTTCTGATAGACATGGTCGGCTCTAATAGACATGGAGAGTTCTGATAGACATGGACGGTTCTGATAGACATGGACAGCTCTGATAGACATGGACAGTTCTGATAGACATGGCGAGTTCTGATAGACATGGACAGTTCTGATAGACACGGACAGTTCTGATAGACATGGATTGTTTTGATAGACATGGAGAGTTCTGATAGACATGGACAGCTCTGATAGACATGGAGAGTTCTGATAGACATGGATAGTCCTGATAGACATGGACAGCTCTGATAGACATGGACAGTTCTGATGGACATGGAGAGTTCTGATAGACATGGACGGTTCTGATAGACATGGAGAGTTCTGATAGACATGGAGAATTCTGATAGACATGGACAGCTATGAAAGACATGGACAGTTCTGATAGACATGGACAGTTCTGATAGACATGGACAGCTCTGATAGACATGGATGGTTCTGATAGACACGGACAGTTCTGATAGACATGGACAGCTATGATAGACATGGACAGTTCTGATAGACACGGACAGTTCTGATAGACATGGAGAGTTCTGATAGACATGGAGAGTTCTGATAGACATGGACAGCTCTGATAGACATGGAGAGTTCTGATAGACATTGAGAGTTCTGATAGACATGGACGGTTCTGATAGACATGGAGAGTTCTGATAGACATGGAGAGTTCTGATAGACATGGTCGGCTCTAATAGACATGGAGAGTTCTGATAGACATGGACGGTTCTGATAGACATGGACAGCTCTGATAGACATGGACGGTTCTGATAGACATGGACAGCTCTGATAGACATGACAGTCTGATAGACATGGACGGTTCTGATAGACATGGACGGTTCTGATAGACATGACAGCTCTGATAGACATGGAGAGTTCTGATAGGCATGGAGAGTTCTGATAGACATGGACGGTTCTGATAGACATTGACGGTTCTGATAGACATGGATGGTTCTGATAGACATGGACAGCTCTGATAGACATGGAGAGTTCTGATAGACATGGACGGTTCTGATAGACATGGAGAGTTCTGATAGACATGGAGAGTTCTGATAGACATGGACAGCTCTGATAGACACGGACGGTTCTGATAGACATGGACAGCTCTGATAGACACGGACGGTTCTGATAGACATGGACGGCTCTGATAGACATGGAGAGTTCTGATAGACATGGAGAGTTCTGATAGACATGGAGAGTTCTGATAGACATGGACAGCTCTGATAGACATGGATGGTTCTGATAGACATGGATAGTTCTGATAGACATGGACGGTTCTGATAGACATGGAGAGTTCTGATAGACATGGAGAGTTCTGATAGACATGGAGAGTTCTGATAGACATGGACAGCTCTGATAGACATGGATGGTTCTGATAGACATGGACAGTTCTGATAGACATGGAGAGTTCTGATAGACATGGAGAGTTCTGATAGACATGGACAGCTCTGATAGACACGGACGGTTCTGATAGACATGGACGGCTCTGATAGACATGGAGAGTTCTGATAGACATGGAGAGTTCTGATAGACATGGAGAGTTCTGATAGACATGGACAGCTCTGATAGACATGGATGGTTCTGATAGACATGGAGAGTTCTGATAGACATGGACGGTTCTGATAGACATGGAGAGTTCTGATAGACATGGAGAGTTCTGATAGACATGGAGAGTTCTGATAGACATGGACAGCTCTGATAGACATGGATGGTTCTGATAGACACGGACGGTTCTGATAGACATGGACGGCTCTGATAGACATGGAGAGTTCTGATAGACATGGACAGCTCTGATAGACATGGATGGTTCTGATAGACATGGATAGTTCTGATAGACATGGACGGTTCTGATAGACATGGAGAGTTCTGATAGACATGGAGAGTTCTGATAGACATGGACAGCTCTGATAGACATGGATGGTTCTGATAGACATGGAGAGTTCTGATAGACATGGAGAGTTCTGATAGACATGGAGAGTTCTGATAGACATGGACGGTTCTGATAGACATGGAGAGTTCTGATAGACATTGAGAGTTCTGATAGACATGGACGGTTCTGATAGGCTGGGATCTTCTGCTGATGGTGTGCTCTTCTGCTCTTCTGCTTCGGATGTTTCAGGCCCAGCAGCAGAGGGAGTTTGAAGAGGAGACGAAGGGAAGATTTCGGCGCAGTCAGTCCATCGAGATGGCGGCGGTGAGTGTGTTCTCTACGTTACCCGTCATCAGTGTTCTTCACATCCCAGCCAATGGGAGATGAAATCTTTATTCTGTATCTTAGGTAGTCACTGGGTGCATGCTAGGAAACCCTGCAAGTTGTCCGGGGTGGCGGGGGTGGGGTTCTCCATCGGCTGGCATGACTTAGTGAAGGAATTGTTGCTCTGATGTAATAACGATCTTCAACTCGCTTTGTATCATTTCCAGGAGGCGGCAGCGCTGGTTTCTGGAAGGTCACTGCACCCCCGGGACATCTTCCGGCAGCATGAGCGATCTGTATCCTGTTCCAACTCCCCACCGTCCACTCCCAGCTCTCCGGGGAGATCTCCGTCCAGTGAGTCCAACTCTTTTCATGGATCACTTCGCTGTGTCTGGGGTACATCGGGGGTAGAATTCCTTTCCCTCCAACTAGCATTCAAAGCTTCAGATCTGTAGTCAGCCTGAGAAGCAGGGGCGTCATTAGGGGGGGGGATGGGGGGCTGGAGCCCCGAATAAGTCCCTGAAAAACCCTGAGTCTCAGGAATGCAGTATTTAGTTGTTAGCCCCGAGCGCCGCCGAGCAGGGACCATTCTGATCCCGAGAGCCGCTGAGCGCCGCCGAGTGTCATAGCAGGTCCCGCCTTCTGAAGCCTGCAACGCCTATGATGGATGTCCCACTGGCCCAATGCCGGAACCGCAGGACGTGTGATGTCCATCATAGGCGCTGCAAGCTCCAGAAGGCGGGAATTACAATGCCGCCACCGCGCCACATCCCTGCTCGGCACACTGTTCGACGGCTCTCCTCGGCTCCTCCTCTGGCTGCATCTCTAAGTTGATGGGCATTGGGCGCGCCAGCGCTGTACACCGCACCATAGCTGAGCTGAGGTAGGTCAGTGAGTGTGTATGTCAGGTCAGTGTATTACAATGCCGCCGCCATGCCACAGCCCCGCTCCCTACTCAGCGTTTGGGCAGGTGGGTGGGCGGCTCTCCTCCTCTGGCTGCATCTCTGTGATGATCAGCATTGGGCGCACCGGAGCCGCACACCGCGGCTGAGCCGAGGTAGGTCAGTTAGTGTATGAAGGTCAGGCTCAGGCAGGTCAGTGTATGTAGGTCAGGCTCAGGCAGGTCAGTGTATGTAGGTCAGGCTCTGGCAGGTCAGTGTATGTAGGTCAGGCTCTGGCAGGTCAGTGTATGTAGGTCAGGTTCAGGCAGGTCAGTGTATGTAGGTCAGGTTCAGGCAGGTCAGTGTATGTAGGTCAGGCTCAGGCAGGTCAGTGTATGTAGGTCAGGCTCAGGCAGGTCAGTGTATGTAGGTCAGGCTCAGGCAGGTCAGTGTATGTAGGTCAGTGTATGTAGGTCAGGCTCAGGCAGGTCAGTGTATGTAGGTCAGGCTCAGGTAGGTCAGGGTATGTAGGTCAGTGTATGTAGGTCAGTGTATGTAGGTCAGTGTATGTAGGTCAGGCTCAGGCAGGTCAGTGTATGTAGGTCAGGCTCAGGTAGGTCAGTGTATGTAGGTCAGGCTCAGGCAGGTTAGAGTATGTAGGTCAGGCTCAGGCAGGTCAGTGTATGTAGGTCAGGCTCAGGCAGGTCAGTGTACGTAGGTCAGGTTCAGGCAGGTCAGTGTATGTAGGTCAGTGTATGTAGGTCAGGTTCAGGCAGGTCAGTGTATGTAGGTCAGGTTCAGGCAGGTCAGTGTATGTAGGTCAGTGTATGTAGGTCAGGCTCAGGCAGGTCAGTGTACGTAGGTCAGTGTATGTAGGTCAGGCTCAGGCAGGTCAGTGTATGTAGGTCAGGTTCAGGCAGGTCAGTGTATGTAGGTCAGTGTATGTAGGTCAGGTTCAGGCAGGTCAGTGTATGTAGGTCAGGCTCAGGCAGGTCAGTGTATGTAGGTCAGTGTATGTAGGTCAGGCTCAGGCAGGTCAGTGTACGTAGGTCAGTGTATGTAGGTCAGGCTCAGGCAGGTCAGTGTATGTAGGTCAGGCTCAGGCAGGTCAGTGTATGTAGGTCAGTGTATGTAGGTCAGGTTCAGGCAGGTCAGTGTATGTAGGTCAGGCTCAGGCAGGTCAGTGTATGTAGGTCAGGCTCAGGCAGGTCAGTGTATGTAGGTCAGGCTCAGGCAGGTCAGTGTATGTAGGTCAGTGTATGTAGGTCAGGCTCAGGCAGGTCAGTGTATGTAGGTCAGGCTCAGGTAGGTCAGGGTATGTAGGTCAGTGTATGTAGGTCAGTGTATGTAGGTCAGTGTATGTAGGTCAGGCTCAGGCAGGTCAGTGTATGTAGGTCAGGCTCAGGTAGGTCAGTGTATGTAGGTCAGGCTCAGGCAGGTTAGAGTATGTAGGTCAGGCTCAGGCAGGTCAGTGTATGTAGGTCAGGCTCAGGCAGGTCAGTGTACGTAGGTCAGGTTCAGGCAGGTCAGTGTATGTAGGTCAGTGTATGTAGGTCAGGTTCAGGCAGGTCAGTGTATGTAGGTCAGGTTCAGGCAGGTCAGTGTATGTAGGTCAGTGTATGTAGGTCAGGCTCAGGCAGGTCAGTGTACGTAGGTCAGTGTATGTAGGTCAGGCTCAGGCAGGTCAGTGTATGTAGGTCAGGTTCAGGCAGGTCAGTGTATGTAGGTCAGTGTATGTAGGTCAGGTTCAGGCAGGTCAGTGTATGTAGGTCAGGCTCAGGCAGGTCAGTGTATGTAGGTCAGTGTATGTAGGTCAGGCTCAGGCAGGTCAGTGTACGTAGGTCAGTGTATGTAGGTCAGGCTCAGGCAGGTCAGTGTATGTAGGTCAGGCTCAGGCAGGTCAGTGTATGTAGGTCAGTTTATGTAGGTCAGGTTCAGGCAGGTCAGTGTATGTAGGTCAGTGTATGTAGGTCAGGCTCTGGCAGGTCAGTGTATGTAGGTCAGTATATGTAGGTCAGTGTATGTAGGTCAGGCTCAGGCAGGTCAGTGTATGTAGGTCAGTGTATGTAGGTCAGGCTCAGGCAGGTCAGTGTATGTAGGTCAGGTTCAGGCAGGTCAGTGTATGTAGGTCAATGTATGTAGGTCAGGCTCAGGCAGGTCAGTGTACGTAGGTCAGTGTATGTAGGTCAGGCTCTAGCAGGTCAGTGTATGTAGGTCAGGTTCAGGTAGGTCAGTGTATGTAGGTCAGGCTCTAGCAGGTCAGTGTATGTAGGTCAGGTTCAGGCAGGTCAGTGTATGTAGGTCAGGGTATGTAGGTCAGTGTATGTAGGTCAGTGTATGTAGGTCAGGCTCTGGCAGGTCAGTGTATATAGGTCAGTGTATGTAGGTCAGTGTATGTAGGTCAGTGTATGTAGGTCAGTGTATGTAGGTCAGTGTATGTAGGTCAGGCTCTGGCAGGTCAGTGTATGTAGGTCAGTGTATGTAGGTCAGTGTATGTAGGTCAGGCTCAGGCAGGTCAGTGTATGTAGGTCCGTGTATGTAGGTCAGGCTCTGGCAGGTCAGTGTATGTAGGTCAGGCTCTGGCAGGTCAGTGTATGTAGGTCAGGCTCTGGCAGGTCAGTGTATGTAGGTCAGTGTATGTAGGTCAGTGTATGTAGGTCAGGCTCTGGCAGGTCAGTGTATGTAGGTCAGGCTCTGGCAGGTCAGTGTATGTAGGTCAGTGTATGTAGGTCAGGCTCTGGCAGGTCAGTGTATGTAGGTCAGTATATGTAGGTCAGGCTCAGGCAGGTCAGTGTATGTAGGTCAGTGTATGTAGGTCAGTATATGTAGGTCAGGCTCAGGCAGGTCAGTGTATGTAGGTCAGTGTATGTAGGTCAGTATATGTAGGTCAGGCTCAGGCAGGTCAGTGTATGTAGGTCAGTATATGTAGGTCAGGCTCTGGCAGGTCAGTGTATGTAGGTCAGTGTATGTAGGTCAGGCTCAGGCAGGTCAGTGTATGTAGGTCAGTATATGTAGGTCAGGCTCTGGCAGGTCAGTGTATGTAGGTCAGTGTATGTAGGTCAGGCTCAGGCAGGTCAGTGTATGTAGGTCAGTGTATGTAGGTCAGGCTCAGGCAGGTCAGTGTATGTAGGTCAGGCTCAGGCAGGTCAGTGTATGTAGGTCAGTGTATGTAGGTCAGGCTCAGGCAGGTCAGTGTATGTAGGTCAGGCTCAGGCACTGACAGCACGTGGAGCTCTGTGTTTACACACAGAGCTCCACGTATCTGCTGTGTTACCGACGATCGCGTGTACCCGGCGGACATCGCGGCCGCCAGGTACACGCATCAGCTTCCCAGCGATGTGCCGGGACAGTGTTTACCCGCTGCGCGCCCCCCAGAGGCGCGCGCGGGTAATGCTTTTAAATGACGTCCAAAGACGTCCAGTTGGCACTTGAGAGCCGCGCTGTTAACGTCTTTTGTCAATAGCGCGGGTCTCAAGTGGTTAAATAGGCATCTTGGTGCCATTCCTGGGATCGGATGTATGCAGGCATGGGCCAATGCACGTGGACGTGCGTGCTGATGCACCGGCATGTCAGTGCGTGTTTGTTACTGGCCCGGGCTTGTCTGTATGCTGGAACATGTGCTTGAGAATCAGCATTAGCTGCACAATAATGAGCATTAGCTGTACGAGTATTGGTCCCTTGAAAAATACAGGATTTACTGACAAGTTAATGGAGGGTTGGGTTGGGTTGGTTGGGTTGGTTGGTGGGTGGGTTGGTTGGGTTGGGTTGGTTGGTTGATGGGTTGGGTTGGTTGGTTGGTGGGTTGGGTTGGTTGGTTAGGTTGCGTTAGTTGGTGGGTTGATGGGATGGTTGGGTTGGTTGTTGGGTTGGTGTTTGGTTACTTGATTGGTTGGGTTGGGTTGGGTTGGTTGGGTTGGTTGGTGGGTTGGGTTGGTTGGGTTGGTTGGTGGGTTGGTTGGGTTGGGTTTGGTTGGGTGGGGTGGTGGGTTGGTTGGGTTGGTGGGTGGTTGGTGGGTTGGTTGGTGGGTTGGTTGGGTTGGTTGGTTGGTGAGTTGGGTTGGGTTAGTTGGTGGGTTGGGTTGGGTTGGTTGGGTAGGGTTGGTTGGTTGGTTGGTGGGTTGGGTTGGGTTAGTTGGTGGGTTGGGTTGGGTTGGTTGGTTGGTTGGGTTGGGTTGGTTGGGTTGGTGTTTGGTTACTTGGTTGGTGGGTTGGGTTGGTTGGTTGGTTGGTGGGTTGGGTTGGGTTGGTTGGTGGGTTGGTTGGTTGGTTGGGTTGGGTTGGTTGGGTTGGTGTTTGGTTACTTGGTTGGTGGGTTGGGTTGGTTGGTTGGTGGGTTGGGTTGGGTTAGTTGGTGGGTTGGGTGAACCAAGGGCTCAGTTTACAATCTTCACAGATAGAAATGACAGCTTGTACTCCTATGTTTAAGATAAATGGGATGGTTCATTCAGAGAATTGTTCACATAATTATGATGAGTACAAATGATATGAGAAAACTTGACTACAAATCTTCTTTTTTTCATTGAAGGTTTTTCCGGCAGAACAACGTTCCGATACCAGCGCAGCGTGACAGAGTCTATTTTGACACCTCCGGCCCGAAGTCCATCCTATTTTCCTGGTTTCCAGAAAAGAGACTCATTCAGTGGCCCTTCTTCTAGCACACCTCCAGCATGTTCTCCTGCCTTCATCTTCTCCAAGGCCCCACTGCCAGGTGGCACATCTACAAAGATGGACTCTTTACCTTCCTTTATACCCCCTCCAATTTCCACCAAGCGAGGCCCTCCATCACACGTAAAAGAGAACATATCTCCCCAGAGCTCCATATCTCCTCAGAGCTCTGTATCTTCTCCCAAGAGCCCCATACCTCCTCCTCTGAGCATCATACCCCCTCCTCAGGGCTCCATATCACCTCCTTGGAGCTCCATTCCTCCTCTTCAGAGCCCCATACCTCCTCCTCAGAGCTCCATATCGCCTCCTCAGAGTTCCATTTCACCTCCTCAGAGGTCCATATCTCCTCTACAGAACTCCATATATCCTCCTCAGAGTTCCATATCTCCTCTACAGAGCTCCATATCTCCTCTTCAGAGCTCCATTACGCCTCCACAGAGCTCCATATCACCTCCTTGGAGCTCCATACCTCCTCTTCAGAGCACCATACCTCCTCCTCAGAGCTCCATATCGCCTCCTCAGAGTTCCATATCGCCTCCTCAGAGTTCCATATCTCCTCTACAGAACTCCATATATCCTCCTCAGAGTTCCATATCTCCTCTACAGAGCTCCATTTCTCCTCTTCAGAGCTCCATACCGCCTCCACAGAGCTCCATATCTCCTCTCCAGAGTACTGTATCTCCACAACAATATCTGTATGATGTACCCTACAGGGCCGAATATGTAACACTAACACCAGAGGAGCCTCTACAACAAGGCACGGACATCAAAGCTCAGACGAGACCTCCAGCACTTAACATTCCACAGTCTACAAACTTTGACACTCCAGATGCTACAAACACAAAGATACCTGGTGATGTATACAGAGCAGAGTTTGTGCCCGTTGATAATCTGAACACATCTGAAGATCTTGTGGACCAAGGGCACAGTCCAAAGTCACCGAGGAGCTACCACACACCTGAAGGACCACCAGCAGCAATAAAGGCTACGGTCTCCATCTCCAGTCCTGTATCAGAAATTGCATTTGCAAGTGTCACACCAGTTACCGATGAAAAGATTTCCACCACACCACTTAGCACTGAGGCGCCAGGACTCAATTCTCTATTAGGTGCAAAAGCTATTGGGCCAACCTTTGCACCACAGGGACCAGTTTTAGCTGCACAAGCTTCTTCCACTTCTGCTGCTTCCTTTGACCAAAGATTATTACCATCTCCACCTGTTTCTGTAACTGCAGAAAAACTCCCAGAAACAAAATCAAACTTTTACCCAATAAGCAGCTATGAATCACATGCTTCCTCGAAGACCAATGTTGAGGGTCTCCCGCCTTCTCCTTTGCCTGATTCGCCGATAAGATTAGAAGGCAAAACTCCATTTTCATCCTCTTCTTTGAGGTCTATATTACAATATGTTGCTCCTCCTCCTTATACACCTTTTAGTGCAAGAACAACAGATTCTATTACAGTAAAGGCACCGGCCTTTGGGAAATCTCTGAATTCCAGGTCGGCTTCCATCTCTGCCGGGACTTTTCCTGGGATTTCGTCCACCAATGTTCCAAACTTAGAGACTTTAACTGTAAATTCTAACCAACCTAAACCTCAAACTCTACATCATATTGAGACACAGGAACATAATGCCTCCCGTCTTTCACAATCTCAGATCAAAGCCACCGATCGGTCAGCTGATGTACAACCAGTGGAGTGTAAAGCAGAGGTTCCAACAGTAGACAGTTTACCTAGAGAAACTAGCTTACCCACTTCTCAGATGGAACTCAACAAAGACCAGATCAAAGTTTCCTCCAACAACTTGCCTGAAGCTAAAGCTGAACCCATTTATAATCAAATTGAAGTATCATCAGCAGAAAATTTTCCTTTATCGCTAACTGAACCCATTAATATAGCATTTAAGATTCCCTCAGTGGAGACGATATCTGTTATCAACTTACCTGAACCTCAGGTAGAAGCTGACGTCCCTCTCACTGAAGTCTTACCTTTATCAATCACTGTTCATATCAACAACCCACCAGAATTTCAAACCAAGCCAATAGAAAAACACACAGAGGTTTCTCCAGTGCAATCTTTACCTGTGGTGGCCTCTCTTTGCACCATCTTACCTGAACCTCAGGAGGAACTTCGTGAAGAACAAACTGAGGTTTCTCCTGTGGAATCTTTACCTGTGGTGGCCTCTCTTTCCAGAATCTTACCTGAATCTCAAGATGAACTGAATGAAAAACAATCTAAAGTTTCTCCAGTAGATTATTTACCTGTGGTGGCCTCTCTTTGCACCATCTTACCTGAACCTGAAGAGGAACTCGGTGAAAAACAAACTGAGGTTTCTCCAGGGGAATCTTTAGCTGTGGTGGCCTCTCTTTGCACCATCTTACCTGAACCTGAAGAGGAACTCGGTGGAAAACAAACTGAGGTTTCTCCAGGGGAACCTTTAGCTGTGGTGGCCTCTCTTTGCACCATCTTACCTGAACCTGAAGAGGAACTTCGTGAAGAACAAACTGAGGTTTCTCCTGTGGAATCTTTACCTGTGGTGGCCTCTCTTTCCAGCATCATACCTGAATCTCAAGATGAACTTAGTGAAAAACAGCTTAGGGTTTCTCCAGTAGAATCCTTACCTGTGGTGGCCTCTCTTTGCACCATCTTACCTGAACCTGAAGAGGAACTCGGTGAAAAACAAACCAAGGTTTCCCCAGGGGAACCTTTACCTGTGGTGGCCTCTCTTTCCAGCAACGTACCAGATAAACTCAGTAAAAAAAAAATTGAGGTTCCCCCAGTGGAATCCTTACCGGTAGTGGCCCCACTTTCTGGCATCATACCTGAATCTCAACATGAACTCATTGAAAAACAAACTGAAGTTTCTCCAGAAGACTTCTTACCTGTGGTGGCCTCTCTTTGCACCATCTTACCTGAACCTCAAGAAGAACTCTGTGAAAAACTAACTGAGGTTTCTCCAGTGGCCCCTTTTTCAGGCATCGTATCTGAATCTCAAGAAGAACCAATTAAAAAACAAACTGAGGTTTCTCCAGTGGAGTCTTTACCTGAGGCAGCCTCTCTTTCCACAATCTTACCCGAGTCTCAAGCTGATTTCCAAACTAGCCTTCCAATAATACCTACCTTACCTATGGCTACTTATCCTCCCATCAATAGCTTACTAGGAAACCAAGCTGAACCCATAGAAAAACAAGCTTCAATTCCACCTACAGAAACTTTTCCTGCAAGTGCTTCACTTGGTACTACCGTTCACCTTGAATCTCAAGCTGATGATATTGGCAACCAGACTGAAGGTCTTCCGGCTGAAACTGTTTCCATGGATGTCTCTTCCTTTTTCCTGTCTGTACCCAGCTGTAATCAAACTAACCTTTCATCGGTCGAGACAATACCTGAAAACCTTCCCATGGGCGGTTTCAATGATTCTCAATTGAATGACTTTGTTAGTGGCGCTCAGTTTGATTCATTTCCTGTGTCTCTCCCCACTGAAGGGTCACCAGGATCTGAACACACCAAATACCAATCTGACGTTCCATCGGTTGAGGCCATACATGAACCCGTATCTCTTTCCACTGAAAATCCACTAAAACGTGAACACAAACTAAGCAATGATCAGGATCTTCAACCTCAGACTTCATCACCAGTGTCTTTTACCCTTCCCAAATCTGAACCCAGTATTGATCAAACTAAGGTTTCCAATAATGCAGACGTGCAATTGGCTGACTTCCTCTACACGGACAGTGCACCTATGTCCCAAGCCAAGGACAATATTAATCAAAGTAAGGTTTCAGCTGATCCAGCCGTACAATTGGCTGACTTCCTCTACACGGACATTGCACCTACGTCCCAAGCCAAGGACAATGTTAATCAAAGTAAGGTTTCAGCTGATCCAGCCATACAATTGGCTGACTTCCTCTACACTGGGAGCTCAGCCAGGCCCCAAGCCAAGGACAACATTAATCAAATTGAAGTTCCTCAATTAGCTGAATACACCATTCTACATTCTGATAGCTCTACAGGATACCAGAAAGATCAGATGACCACATTAACTGATTGTAAGTCTGTATTGGCCACTATTCCCGATATCAGCTCAAAAGAATTACAAGAAGAACCTTCTAAGATCCAAACTGAAGTTCCATCAAGTCAATCTTTGCCTCTGCCTGCTTCTATTCTCTTCAATGGCTCTCTAGACTCTCAAGCAAAACCCATCAAGGAACAAATTAGTGAACCACCTCTTTCATGCCAATCTCTTGGTGAGGTTAATCAAAGTGAGCTTCCTGGACCTGAGACTTTACCCATGTCTGCCTTTATTACCACTGACATGGTGTCAGAACCTCAAGCTGACACACACGATGGACAACCTGAGATTCTATTATCTGACATTGTTGTTTCTCTTGAATCTCAGGCTGAAATCTCCGATACGCCAACTGAGGTAACACCACTTCAAACCTTACCTGTTACAGATTCCCTATCCACCAATAGCTTACTGGAAGCTCCAACTGAACCAGAAGATGACGTAACTGAAGTTCCACAAGTTCAGTCCTCACCTGAGGCCACCATACTTTTTTCTGACAGGTCTGAATATGAAGCTAACCAAATTGAGGTTCTGGTGCCTTTATCTTTGCCTGTCTCCCTTCCCATTGAGAGTTCTTCTGAGTCCAATGTCCATCAACCAGAGGAAAATATACCGTCATCCTTCTCCCTTCCTGTCTGTAGCCTAACTGAACTTCTAGGAGAAATCAGGGATCTCCAAACTGAGCTTCTACCAACTGTGGGTAAAAATGAATTTCCCCAATTTCCTCCTGTCATCCCAGCTGAAGTTCAAGCTGACCCCCATGATGGACCATCTGAGGTTCTGCCAACTGTGGGTAAAAACGAATTTCCCCAATTCCCTCCTGAGATCCCAGCTGAAGTTCAAGCTGACCCCCATGATGGACCATCTGAGGTTCTGCCAACTGAGGGTAAAAATGAATTTCCCCAATTTCCTCCTGAGATCCCAGCTGAAGTTCAAGCTGAGCCCCATGATGGACCATCTGAGGTTCTGCCAACTGAGAATATAACTGAATCTACTACACTTCCTACCATCACCCAGCCTGAGCTTCTCCCTGAAATCAATGAATATCCCTCACAATTTCCACCGATTGTAAGTTTTCCTGGTTCCAACTCCCCTCCTCCTGAACAATCACCCGAATATCCAGCAGCATGCAGCCTTGAAAATCCAGAGGTTCTAATACCTGACACATTTATTGCATGCATGGCCCTTTGCACAGACGAATCAGCTGAATCTAATATAGAAGAAAATTATAGCCAAACCTCAACCGAAACTTCATTTTTACCCACTTCATTGCCATCCAATGGCTCTTCTGAATGGTCATCGGAACTCAGCCAGGTGCCACCAGCTGACCCTACATCTCTCACATGGTTAGGTGACAACCCTTCTACATCTCTCACATGGTTAGGTGACAACCCTTCTACATCTCTCACATGGTTAGGTGACAACCCTTCTACATCTCTCGCATGGTTAGGTGACAACACTTCTACATCTCGGAACGATACCTTAAATGTAGTCCTGCCATTGGATTCTTCGCTGCTTTCTGCTTCCTTTCCCACCGACAGCTTAGTCAAATTTTCAGCTGATCCCAATGGAAACCTAATAGAAGTTGAATCTCTGCCAGTGTGCTCCTCGCTTCTTGTTGGCAGCTCTGACATCCCATGTGATGGGGCAGGAGTTCCAGAGGCACCTTTACTTTGGGATTCACTGCCAGCTCCCAGTTTAAACCTGTTTGGGGACCCTCATCCTGGAAGCCCACCTGTCATTGGTTGTCTGATTGAACCTTATCAAACAGAGAAAGCTTCTGGGCCTGAGACGGAGGCCATTTCTACAATGGAACCCAGCACAGATAAAGTCATTGTACATGACATTTTGCCCATCAGTAACTTGCCGGCGGAAGAGAGTCAAACGCCAAAAGATTTGTCTCTGTGCAATACGGACTTAATGAATTCCAGAGATAGCTCAGCCTTCGTTGACCAAAAACACTCAACATTAATCCCAACAGAGACCACAGAGAATAATATTCCCAACAACAACAACACTCTTCCCTCTGAAGTTGTTCTGTGACCTTCACGTAGCAAGTTGTAAGACGTCCTCAACTGTCACAGAGGTAAGTGACCATGTGGGAACTTTCTGGCCTGGTGCACTTATCTATACTGTAATGCCATATGTAAGGGTTTTGTCAGGTACCTACATGTACTAGGATGTGTCCATCTGAGTGCTTGGTGGTCAGCAGAGGCCAGGTCCTCCATTTTTTCATGTGGTTGAAGGGTATTGGGCTGGTGGTGTGGTCTTCTCGATGTGTCCGCCTGTCGAAACTCATGTTTCCTTTTGTTGTTTGTGATGTCTTTCTTTCTTGGCATCTACCTTTTACTTTTGATGTTGTTCCTTTTCTCTTCTCTGGGTCCTGCTGTCCACCTGTCCTAGGAGTGCTCTTAGTTCTACATCTAGCAAGATTTGGATTTGGTAGTCATGGACCATAGGGCGACATACTGAGTATTATAAAACAGTTCTTTATTTGAACACAATAAAACAATACAAAAAATATATAAAAAAATGCTCTCTGCTTAGAGCAGTGGTCTCCAAACTGCTGCCGGGGGCCGAATATGGCCCTTTGCTTGCCTTTGTCCGGCCCTCTAGGTATTATTCCCCTGTGAACAATATCCTCCAGCAACAATAGACCCCTCAGGACAATAGATCCCCCAACAACAGACCCCCTGCAAGCAAATACCCTCAAAGCAATAATAGAAGCACCCCAGGAACACTAGATCCCTCCCTCAGCATTAGATCCCCCATGCTGGAGGTGCTGGTTCTAGTTTTAGAATTTTTGATTTTGCGGTCCCGCCATACCTTTGATGTGATATGGGTATCCTTTATAAGTGATGGTGACCTCAGATCTTTCTTTTTCTTCCTCAGGTATCAAACACTGGCCAGGTGACTGTCCTGTCCACAGTGAAAAGACTGACCTGAGAATCCTCCAGATACTGACACACTTAATTACTTCCTCAATCATACTGACACCGGGGGGATGGAGGGACCTTGTCTTCAACAGTCCAGAATACTATATGCAGGCGCCAATCCATCGTGTGAACCTAAAGACATTGCTCTTTCTTTTTATTGAGTGATGAGATGACATCATCAGTTAGAGGAAACCTCCCATCGTCATGTCCAATCCAAGGACTTTACCATCAGACCTGCTCAGCCATCACTGACGTTACCAGAAAAGGACGTGTCCCCCTTTTCTGATCCTTGATTATCTTCAGATATTCATAAACATGGATAAGAAGGGTCTATGTTCTTGTTCTATCACAGCCACCAAGGAGAGGAGGTCTACTTGTACTCACAGATGATGTTCTTCCACAATCCCAACAATGAGACATAAATACCAATCCAGTGAGGGACTTCCAAGACCTTCCCAACTGTCAGTGAGAAAATATTGTTTTACTTCCTTCAACAAGGAACTCATTCATTGATAGACAATGAGACAAAAATGGTAATTTATTGGGTGTGAAGAACCTGCATTTGCAGGACTCTCTCCCCTCCCCCTCTTTCTCCCTCTCCCACCCCCCCTATGGATGTGCGTCTATACATATGGCGGTGGTTGCATAATGGAAATTTGTTGTGGGCTGAAGATCTTTGACTGATATACGATAGGTGCCTTATTGAGCATTTACCATACTGGATATGTGAGGCTCCCTTAACGACCTTTGCCGGGTAGCGGTAGGTGTGTTTGGAAAGCATTGTGCGTCTTTTCGGGAAAGCAAATAGTTCTTTATATCTCAGAAAGGTCGAGGAATTACATAGTTCTGTATTTCTCTCCCAGGGTTGCTTCCCGTGGCTCACAGGAAGGCAGAAAGATTTGTGCTCTCTTCGTTATGACGAAGGTTACAGTCTGTGTGGGGTGCAATAAAAAGACGTAGACTGAGAAATGAAGGTGTAGAAGAAGGGTCGGCTCATGTTAACTGAGAAGGAAACGGTAAAGGTTGCAAACACTAAAGATGGAGTTACTGAAATGTCTGAAGGTTGTACTAGAAGATGATATTTGAGGAAGGATGCAAAGCACTTTAGTTTGTAAATGCATCACCATGGAAGGGTGGAGAAGTGCTGAGAGAACAGGCTGGGAGCATTTTATGTGGGTTTTGGGATGTGTAGTCATGGCCTGCTAAGGAAAGTGTGACTGTGACCAAGTTTTTTTTTAACTCTATGTAATGGGCTCTAATAATTTTCTTTTCATCCATCAGTAGATGGAGATATTGTTCTTCTTTGGAAGAGTCTTTCACGTCCTACTCCTCTGAGGAAGAGCATTGTCATGGAGAACATTGTGTCTTCCTTCTTCTAAATAGAGCATTGTCTCTTTCTACTCCTGGGTGGGAGACCATGATCTTTTCCTTCTTCTAAATTGGAGAACATTGAGGTTTATTTACTAAAGCTGGAGAGTGCAAAACAAGACGATGTTCTCCAACTCAGAAGAAGGAAGAGACAATGTTCTCCTACTCAGAAGAAGGAAGAGACAATGTTCTCCAACTCAGAAGAAGGAAGAGACAATGTTCTCCAACTCA
Source organism: Rana temporaria (assembly GCF_905171775.1). Classification (NCBI taxonomy): domain Eukaryota; kingdom Metazoa; phylum Chordata; class Amphibia; order Anura; family Ranidae; genus Rana; species Rana temporaria. Next base: position 525,430 of record NC_053489.1, on the reverse strand, counting down.
GAAGAAGGAAGAGACAATGTTCTCCTACTCAGAAGAAGGAAGAGACAATGTTCTCCAACTCAGAAGAAGGAAGAGACAATGTTCTCCAACACAGAAGAAGGAAGAGACAATGTTCTCCCACTCAGAAGGAAGAGACAATGTTCTCCTACTCAGAAGGAAGAGACAATGTTCAATTACACAGAAGGAAGAGACAATGTTCTCCTACACAGAAGGAAGAGACAATGTTCTCCTACACAGAAGGAAGAGACAATGTTCTCCAACTCAGAAGGAAGAGACAATGTTCTCCTACTCAGAAGGAAGAGACAAATTCTCCTACTCAGAAGAAGGAAGAGACAATTTTCTCCAACTCAGAAGAAGGAAGAGACAATGTTCTCCCACTCAGAGGAAGGAAGAGACAATGTTCAACTACTCAGAAGGAAGAGACAATGTTCTCCAACTCAGAAGGAAGAGACAATGTTCTCCAACTCAGAAGGAAGAGACAATGTTCTCCTACTCAGAAGGAAGAGACAAATTCTCCTACTCAGAAGAAGGAAGAGACAATTTTCTCCAACTCAGAAGAAGGAAGAGACAATGTTCTCCAACACAGAAGAAGGAAGAGATTAGGAGAACATTGTCTCTTCCTTTTTATGATTAGAAGAACATTGTCTCTTCCTTCTTCTGTGTTGGAGAACATTGTCTCTTCCTTCTGAGTAGGAGAACATTGTCTCTTCCTTCTCAGTAGGAGAACATTATCTCTTCCGCCTTCTGAGTTGGAGAACATTGTCTCTTCCTTCTGAGTTGGAGAACATTGTCTCTTCCTTCTTCTGAGTAGGACATTGTCTCTTCCTTCTGAGTAGAACATTGTCTCTTCCTTCTGAGTAGGAGAACATTGTCTCTTCCTTCTGAGTAGGAGAACATAGTCTCTTCCTTCTTCTGAGTAGGACATTGTCTCTTCCTTCTGAGTAGGAGAACATAGTCTCTTCCTTCTTCTGAGTAGGACATTGTCTCTTCCTTCTGAGTAGAACATTGTCTCTTCCTTCTTCTGAGTAGGACATTATCTCTTCCTTCTGAGTAGGAGAACATTGTCTCTTCCTTCTGAGTTGGAGAACATTGTCTCTTCCTTCTGAGTTGGAGAACATTGTCTCTTCCTTCTTCTGAGTAGAACATTGTCTCTTCCTTCTAAGTAGAACATTGTCTCTTCCTTCTGAGTAGGACATTGTCTCTTCCTTCTGAGTAGAACATTGTCTCTTCCTTCTGAGTTGGAGAACATTGTCTCTTCCTTCTGAGTAGAACATTGTCTCTTCCTTCTAAGTAGAACATTGTCTCTTCCTTCTGAGTAGGACATTGTCTCTTCCTTCTGAGTAGAACATTGTCTCTTCCTTCTGAGTAGGAGAACATTGTCTCTTCCTTCTGAGTGGGAGAACATTGTCTCTTTCTTCTGAGTAGGACATTGGACATTGTCTCTTCCTTTTGTGTTGGAGAACATTGTCTCTTCCTTCTGAGTAGGACATTGTCTCTTCCTTCTGAGTAGGACATTGTCTCTTCTTTCTGAGTAGGACATTGTCTCTTCCTTCTTCTGAGTAGGAGAACATTGTCTCTTCCTTCTGAGTAGGAGAACATTGTCTCTTCCTTCTGAGTAGGAGAACATTGTCTCTTCCTTCTTCTGAGTATAACATTGTCTCTTCCTTCTGAGTAGGACATTGTCTCTTCCTTCTGAGTAGGACATTGTCTCTTCCTTCTGAGTAGGACATTGTCTCTTCCTTCTGAGTAGGACATTGTCTCTTCCTTCTGAGTAGGACATTGTCTCTTCCTTCTGAGTAGGAGGACATTGTCTCTTCCTGCTGAGTAGGACATTGTCTCTTCCTTCTGAGTAGGAGATTATTGTTTCTTTCTGCTCCCGAAGGGGAGAACGTTGTCTTCTGTACATAAATAGTAGGTCATCACCATATCTCACTATCCATCAATAGGAGTCATTGATAACATATTGGTAGGATATTTTCAGCGATAGGTAAACATCGTCAGGTCTTATTCATCTCTAGAAAAATCAATTTTCCATGATGAGTGAGGACAGCTGAGTCTTGTGGCCCCTGGAGATCAAAGGAAAGGAATAACTCAGGAATGCAAAGCTTGACTCGCCAGCGTCGTAATTTGTATGAAGTATTTAAACAAATGAAGGAAATCTGATTCCCTGTTTATAGAGTCCCTATGGATGTGGAGTCTTGTGTTTAGTGTCCATGGATCACACACCATTGTATTTTCTGTCATTTCTCACACCTCGGCGGGTCTGTGTGGCTGGTTCACACTAAGGGTTGTTATGGATGTGTTGGGTTCCACCTTCTGTTGCACATATATGTATATTTTAACCTGTCACAGTAAATGTATAATATAATAATATAGATTATTAAACACACAAATGGTATCAAGGCTCGCCGTGTCTTCTTCTTGGTGGTGGTGACTTTGTTGTGATGGTGGGATGTCTTATGGTAAAGTAAAAGTACAGCATTTTTGGATCGGACCCGGTTCTGGGACACCCAAGGCAAAGATGTCCCCCAAAGCCGGGTCCACTGTCCACCCCCCAAGCTGGGGCAGATGGTGTTTTCAAGTCTTCACATACAGTGCTAGACAGGATTAAAGAATGACAGCCGCTCTCCATTAGTCCCAAAGTTACCTTGTATTAGTCTACAGAGGACCAAACAGGATGAGGAGAGGAACGGGGGCAAAGATGTCAAAGTCCACCCCACCCAAGCTGGGACAGATGGCGTTTTCAAGCCTTTACATACAGTGCTAGACAGGATTAAAGAAAGACAGCCGGTCTCCATTGGTCACAAAGTTACCTTGTATTAGTCTACAGAGGACCAAACAGGATGAGGAGAGGAACGGGGGAAAAGATGTCAAAGTCCACCCCCCCCCCCAAGCTGGGGCAGATGGTGTTTTCAAGCCTTCACATACAGTGGCTGGAACAGGGTTCAAAAATGACAGCCGCTCTCCATTAGTCCCAAAGTTACCTTGTATTGGTCTTCAGAGGACCAAACAGGATGAGGACAGGAATGGGGATGGGAGGTTGTAGGATGGTTAAACCAGGGCTGGGCAAATCCAGGATCCAGATAGCTGATGCTCCTTCAACATTATTTTTGAGGTTTTCTGTAGTTGTTGTCAATGGAACTGTCTTCTGAAGAAAAGATCCAGCTGGCTCTTGAATTTCATATTCATTTCTCCATCCTTGGGTTAAACCAATGTCATTTTGTTCTAAATAACGTGTGAAAACAGACCCACGAAAAAAGCTTAGTGGTCCCCCCACTCAAGATAACAAGGTCCAATGAATTGGATGCCGCTTACTACTGAGGGTGCAGACTGGGGAAAGGTTCCTCCAGACCCAATGCAAGCTGTAGAAGTAAAAAGAGATGGCCCGGCCGACGCAGTGGCTAGCAGCTAAGCCGGGCGAAACACGTTAGGGACATGGCTTGGATAAATTGGCCTGAGGCTGCTTTCACCTAACCACTCTGGCTGGGTAAAGTGTGCAGTGGCCGGGCAATCTCTTCCTATAAAGTTGCCAAGTGCTGCAATATGGTGTTTTCATGCAATCACCGAAGGCTACTAAACACCTCCATCTAAGTTTAACCACATCAGTGCTGGCATCTTACACCCACTTTATTTAACCTGTCACATACCTGGCTGTGGAGCCCGAGATGATGAGGGTGGCCTCTTGCACAATTCCCATACAAGAACCCCTGGTAGTGGAGACAGAGACTGCTAGGGCAGTGGACGGGTGCAGGTGCCTGGAAGTAATCTGTAGACACAAGAGTCCTTCCAGTGGTGGTGGGGAGTCTGGTCCATCTGAATGCTTGGTGGTCAGCAGAGGCCAGATCCCCCATTTGTCATGTGGTTAAAAGGTATTGGGCTGGTGGTGTGGTCTTCTCAACCTTGTTCAGCGGGATCCAGGAAGACAGGTACAGAATCAGGATCAGTTGCAAGGTCAGGAACAAGCAGAAGTCAGTAACGCGCTGGCGGTGGGGTACCAAATTATGAGGCGGAGTGGTAATCATAAATCCAAGCCAGGGTCGGTAACATAAGCAAGAAGCAGATACAGCAGGCAGGGGTGATCCGAGAGAGGTGTCAGATGTAGCCGGGTCAGGAACAAGGTCAGCAGAACATGGATTAGAATCAGGAACCAAAGCTGAAGACAGTCCATCACTGAAGTCAGACAGACTCACTTTAAATAGGCTGCTGGGCGCCATAATCTGTGAATACACACACACGCTAACGTGTACATGCATGTGCTCCCACGAATGCACAAATGCTAGTCCTTCCTAGTCTTGGTCTATGCTTTTGACTCTGCACATGCGCATTAGAATTAGCAATTGCCGAATGAGAATTTGCAGCTGCTGAATGGAAACGAGCATTTACTGCACGGGAAAGAACAGGCCCCGGAGCAGAAGAGAACCTAGGTGCAGGGTCCACATGACTGGGGGTTGCTTGGCAGTCTGTAAGGGTGGGTAGGTACAATTACTTTACTAAAAGGGGGGCTTCCCATTGGAGGCAATGGAGGGGTAGGGGTGCGTCCTTGAGGCTGGGTTGGTCTCGGGGTTTGGGATAACTGCTCTCAGTAGGGGGTCAGCAGAAGAAAGGAGACCATCATAGGAAGTTTTTCTTTCTTTCCCTCCCTCCCTCCCTTTTGTTTAGGCTGTATGGATTGTTGAAGGTGTTTTGCCTATGTGTATGGCAACATGGGCGGCTTTGGGTTTTGGGGGTTGTCGTAGCAGCTGGCAGGGGTCTCGGGTTCTTGAAGGTCGGAATGTTGGAAGGAATACAATATTTGGTGTGGCACGGGTTGGGGCCTATCTCGGTATGGGTACCTTCCCTATCATGGAAATAGCAGTTGGCAGGGGTCTCGGGTTCTTGAAGGTCGGAATGTTAAAAGGAATACAGTATGTGGTGTGGCACGGGTTGGGCCTATCTCGGGTATGGGTACCGTCCCTATCATGGAAGGAGCAGGTGGCAGGGGTCTCGGGTTCTTGAAGGTCAGAATGTTGGAAGGAATACAGCATGTGGTGTGGCACGGGTTGGGCCTATCTCGGGTATGGGTACCTTTCCTATAATGGAAATAGTGGTTGGCAGGGGTCTCGGGTTCTTGAAGGTCGGAAGGAATGTTGGAAGGAATACAGTATGTGTTGTGGCACAGGCTGGGCCTATCTCAGTATGGGTACCGTCCCTATCATGGAAATAATGGACTATCAGTCATGGTGTAAGAAAATGGTAAAAGTTTTTCCTTGAGCTGGTGGACTTGCGGCTAGGGGCCAGGATGCCGAGGTGGTGGTGGTGGTGGTACAGCCTTCATTAACCTGAGACATAGTCAGTCAGTTTAAGTTGGGTAAAAAAGTTTGGTTATAAAATGGAATGTATTTAATATTAAATTGTTATGGGTGGGGCCGCTACGCCAATTAAAATCCAGAATGTGTTGCTGGGCCAGCATGAGGGGTTGTAGTAGTAGGTGTTGGCAGACGATACATCAGCCATACACCAGTCATGAGCACCTGCTGCACGAGATGTAAAAATAAAATCGAGTATGGGACCCACTTTCCAAATATTGGAATTTCAATGTACTGTATGTTAGCACTGATTTGTAAGGGCCCCCCTTACTTCAGGGACCCCAGAGAGCCCCCCTTTAATTTAGGGTCCCCAGAGAGCCCCTCCTTACATCAGGGTCCCCAGAAGGCCCCCTTTACTTTAGGGTGCCCAGAGAGCACCCCCCTTACATTAGGGTCCCAAGAGCCCCCCCTTACATCAGGTTCCCCAGACAGTCACCCTCCTTCCAGAGGTTCCCTTGTACTTGGCTGGTCTCCGCTGTGCACCTTGGATCCCCAGCACATCTCTGTACCCCCCACCTGGGGGGTAAGTGGGAGGCAGCGATCGGCAGTTCTATGGTATCCACGGACCGTGAGATCTCCCTGGGGCTTGTAGTTTTCTCTTTTCGACTGTAGAGGGGAGGGGCCACTGACCATGTATCATCAAGGGTGTAGAAGCAAAGCAACTCACTGAAGAGTGAAGCCGATACATGCCTGGGTGAGAGGACCCTCCCCTCTCCAGTGGATACAGTCGGAGAGAGAACTACAAGCCCCAGGGAGATGCCGGGTCTTGGGCCCCCCCACAGAGGAAGAACGGCAGGGCCCAGTCGCAAGTGCGACTGCAGCAACCCCTATAGTTCCGTCACTGTGAAGGTGGCTATTGGTATAGATATACTGTAAATGCCTTAATAATTTTTACAGTTTAGCAAATAAATGGTAGAGCATATCACAAAAAAGCTCAGATGAAGAGTATGTCAAGGACGGGATAAATAGATTTTTCCCACCGGCTCTCACCACTCCATGGTTAGGTGGTATATAATCCTTCTGCCTTCATGGATTTCTGGTGGCTCCTTCAAATATACCCGTAGTGTTGCGTCGGCTCGATGTCCGATAACAGCTTGGCGTCCAGGCAGACGTAGATACGTCGGGTCAGGATGTCCGTAAGCTTGTCTAGTTGATCCATGCGGAAGGGGCGGCTCAGGTTTGCACGCACCTGTTGGAACGCATGGTGGAGGGCAGGGTAGGGGTGACGCTGCCTACGTCATGCTGCACAAGATCATTGACAGTACCTGACCAATAACTAAAGCCCGGTACACACGGTTGGACCTTTGTCCGACCAAAATCACATCTGAATTCTGACGGAATTCCATCGGAGTAAAGGAGAACATGTTCTCTATCTAAACTCCGACGGAATTCCTCAGAATTTCCGATGGAAATAATCCGATGGGGCACACGGTCAAAACTTCCATCGGAAATTCCTATCGTGTGTACGGGGCAAACAGAAAGCATAACTAATGAGATACAACATGGGGAACACAGAAAAACATGGAAGATGGGATCAGAAACGAGGGGGGGGCCAGGTACAAGACCAGGATCAATGGCAAACAGAAACTGGCAGCAGCAAAACACTGAAGCAAGAGAGAAATGAAGAGGAGGAACTAAATACCCTCCCAGCAGCCAGCTGTATCCACTAATCTGTATCCACCTGTTGCTGGCTGCTGGGAGGGTATTTAGTTCCTCCTCTTCATTTCTCTCCAGTGTTTTGCTGCTGACGGATTCTGTTTGCCATTGATCCTGAGAGACACCCACTGGTGGAAACTGGAACTGCAACATTCTGCTCTGGGAAGCACAGCGCCAACAGCAGGTCATACAGGTCCTGGCAGCTGTGATCGTTTGACAATTACAAACCATACCACATGGTACACAAATTATTATTTTTTTTTGAGAATTTTCCATTTTAATATTTAGGGGCAGGGGTGGCACATCCATTAAGGGTGCCGCCACCCCTTTCCATCCCCGCTGCCACTAGGGTTGCCACCTCATCCCTTTAAAACAGAACACATATGAATTACACAGGTTCTGAGGCTAATTTCATTTAGATAAGGCTCCACTTGAGTTCAATTACCACCTTAATCAGCCACAGAACCTGTGTAATTCATATGTGTTCTGTTTTAAAAGGGATGAGGTGGCAACCCTAGATGCCACCCCTATTCATGTGTCCGGCCCCTTTCAGGACGCCGGACGTATGAATTACTGCAGTGAGTGTTTTTTTTATTTTTATTTAAAGGGGTTGTAAAGGTAAAACATTCATCTTAATGCATTCTATGCATTCTATGCATTAAGGTGAAAAAACATCTGTGGATTAGTGGTCACCTGAGCCCCCCCTTTACTTACCTGACCCCTCGAAAGTCCCGCGCCGTGAATGCGCAGACTTCTCGGCCGGCTTCTCGGCTCATTCATTGGTTGATTGAAAGCAGCGCAGCCATTGGCTCACGATGCTGTCAATCACATCCAATGACGCAGTGCACCGGGGGCGGGGCCAAGTGATACAGTAAACGGATATAGCCGCCGGCTGTATCACAGGAGCGCGTCTGCAAGAACTAACCACCATGCGAGCTCGCTCGCTCGCATCAAGGTGGTTAGTTCTTGCGGGGGGAGCCGAGACAGCTGCCGAGGGACCACAAAAGTCCAGGTACGGGGCCACTCTGTGCAAAATGGATGGGCTCCCCCCTGTTTCGCAGAGCATTGCGCTTGGAGCCCACTATTCTAACACTGAATCGCCTCTCCACAAATCAGGAAGCGCAGATCGGATACCCGCTTCCCGATTGACTGAAAGGACAGGCAATCCTATTGGACGCCTGGGAGGGGGGAAATGCATGGTGGAAGCCGATGTAATGTGGAGGAGGAAGAAAGACAGCTGCTGCTCAACGGACACGCTACCCACCCACCCGC